>NC_081422.1:86305981-86538481 GCF_949786415.1 Peromyscus eremicus | reverse complement strand
AGGGTTTTTCAGTGTAGTTTTGGTGCCTGTCCTGGATCTTGCTCTGTAGACTAGGCTGGACTTGAACTTACAGAGATCCTCCTGGTTCTGCCTCCCCAGTGCTAGGATTAAAGGCGTGATCCACCACCGCCCAGCTGCATTTTTATATTTTAACTAAGACTTTGGCTTGCCCATCAATCACTTCATCATATTTCAGTTATTTTACTACATGAAGCTCCTCTGTGAGAAAATATAACACTGAATAAATTCCTCTGCATTTATTGCCTCTGTCACAAGCTAGGCAGCTAAGGAAAATGCCCAAAGAATTTTATGTGTTCTTATATGAGAAACCGATAGTACGTAAATATTTATACCTTTGTGATAAGTAATGCAATCCAGCAGCAATCCAAGAAATCCAGACACAGCAGTAGAATCAAAGATCGCAATACTATACCTGGGTAAGTGTCTGTATCTCTGTGAGACTGAAGGTACAGGGTGCTTGTGTTTAGTAGGGCACTACTTTTGCTGAAATGTTAGATTCTAAACATTCAGTGAATCTGAAAAACCGAGCAAAAGCAAACAACCAAACCAAAAATAAAATCTCCACAACAACAACAACTACAGTAACAACAAAAACCCCACCCATATTATTTGCTTATTCTGCTTTCTAATGTCAATTTGCTTGATAAGAAACACACATTAAATAGGCTGCTAAATATTACTCCTGGAACCTATTACTAGGAAATACAGATTTCCGAAATTTAATTCCCTAAGTTAATGAACCTAGTAAATTTGGTCTGATGTGTTCCAAGTTAATATGTTAAATCTGAGTCAATTTATTTGTATATGCACAAATTTGCTGACATTTAAATTAATCTTGAGGAAAATATGTATCATCACAGAAATGTGTTATTTATAGTTCTTACACATGAGGATCCTTATTAAGCTTCATTCATTTGCTGATTCAAAATGAAAAATAAAACAATTAGCTCAGTGTGTTTTGCTTTATATAAATGCTAATTTTGTGCAAAATATTTTTTTTCTTGAACTAAGGCATTCAGATCACTGCGAATAACTGACTACCCCCTAAATGAGCTCCCACTCTAGACACTAGACATAACATCAAAGGCTAATGTGTTGGTTCATTTTTAGATGTTTTACTTAGTGGTCAGTGTGAGTTGTGATGAAGCAGAATATCATGGTCCAAGGTCAAGTGTAGCAAATGTTAATACTCAGGAAGCAGAGATTGATAGGAAGGGGTCTGGAACACAAAATGTCTCCTTAAGAATGCACCCCTAGTAATCCAACGAGGCTATACCTGCTAATGCTTCTCACACATTACAAATGGCACCACCAAACTGCAACACAGCCATCAGCACATGAGCTTACAAGAGAAAGTTAATATTCCAAGTATAATATTCTGCCCTGCCTCCAAAGGTTCATGTCAATCTCATAATTCAAATTGTATTTATTTTATTTCCAAGTATCTAAACAATTTTCACAGTACAGCATTGGGATCATTTAAAAGTCAAACTCCAAAGTCTCTTTTGAGATGCAAGACAGACAGACCTCTAGAGTCTTAAAAAAAAAAAATAAAGAAGTTGTATTTCTAAGATAAAGGGACTAAAGTGATCATCCCCATTCCAAAACGGGGAAATAAGGTAACTGAATGGAGAACGAGACTTAAAAGCAAGAACAAATCCCAAACATTAATTCCTGTAGCGACACATGTGGCTGATGTGCCTCTGTAGGCCTAGAGATATCCACCCTAGTGCTTTGCTGTCTTCAAGTCACATGCCGTTGCTTTTACTTCTCAGTGCTCTTCTCTGCAGTTGTTTCACGTTCTTAAAAATCTCCATCTTCCTGGGGGGCTCCAATGAATGCATCCTATTCCTTACCTTCACAGCTTCATGCATGAGCCTGTAGAGTAGCCTGTATCATAATTCTTGGTCTTTTTGGCTTTTCTTTGAAATGTGTGCAGAAGCAGCTGTGAACTTATAAATCTTACATTCTGCATGCCTGCCAAACAGGTATCATGTGGACGATGCCAAGGTCTGCTACCAGTTGAGCAGTAGCCAGGCCTTCATGGTCCACAGCTTCATTGGCCTATGAGTGACTTGGTGACTATGGACATCACTGAGCCAAGTATCTCTGTGTCAGGGTATTGAATCCTTCCAGTGTATGCTGAGGAGTGGTGTAGCTGGGTCATATGGTAGACCTACTTTTAACTTTTTGAGAATTTTCCATGCTGATTCCATAATGACTACGTCAGACTGCAATCCCACCAATAGTGAACGAGGGCTCCCATTTCCCCATATCACCACCAGCCTCTTATGTCAGTTGATTTCCTGAACTTAGGCTTTTTGACTAGAATTAAATAAAATCTCAAAGTAGTTATAATTTGCATGGGCTGAATTGCTAAGGACTTTGAATACCTTTAGATGTTTCTGGCCATTTTTATTTCTTCTTTTAAGAGCTCTCAGTTCAGATTCATAACCCATTTTTTTGATTGAGCAATTTGTTTTCTTGTCTTTGTGCTTTTAATTTTATTATATATATGTGTATTGATCCCCATGGGGTGAAAATGTTCCTCCCAAAGCTATTTTTTTTTCTTTTAAAGACGTGGTCTCACTATGTAGCCCTGGCTGTGTGGATTTCACTTTGTAGACTGGAGTGGCCTCAAACTCACAGACATCTACCTGCCTCTGGCTCCCAAGTGCTGGGATTAAAGGCATGTACTAAGAGTGTAAGAGCCAAAGAGAACAGAGGACACCAGAACAGTCCCTCTGAATCAAGCGATTAAGGCTCATATGAACTCATAGAGACTGAAGCATCAATGACAGGACCAACAAGGGTCTGCACCAGGTCTTCTGGGTAAATATTATAGTTTCCATTTTAGTATATTCATGGGACTTCTGAATGTGCAAATGAGTGTGTCTCTGATTCTGTGCCTTCTCTTGGGGGTTGTTTTCCTTCTGTTGGCTTACCTTTTTCAACTTCAATGGGATTTTTTGTTTTATCTTATATTTTATTTTGTTATGTGTGGTTGTTAAATCACAGGAACCCCTTTCTTTCCTCCTTCCTTTCTTTCTGTCTTTCTTTCTTTTTTTCTTTCCTTCTCCCTTCCCTCCTCTCCTCTCCCCTCCCCTCCTCTCTTCCTCCCTCTCCCCTCTCTTTCTTTCATTTTTTTAGACAGTGAAAACTCCAGAACAATGGAGACTACAATGTCCTCATCAGCATGTCTCAAACCCCATGGTCAAGGTCAGTGACTGAACT
This sequence comes from Peromyscus eremicus, assembly GCF_949786415.1. Classification (NCBI taxonomy): domain Eukaryota; kingdom Metazoa; phylum Chordata; class Mammalia; order Rodentia; family Cricetidae; genus Peromyscus; species Peromyscus eremicus. The sequence continues at coordinate 86,535,226 of NC_081422.1, read as the reverse complement.
CTCTCCTGCTATGAAGCTGACTTCATCTCTGACTTTGTTACCAAAGCCTGTTCTTTTCTAATGAGAGACAGAAAGGGAGTGGATCTGGAGGAGAGAGTAGATGGTGAGGAATTGGGAGGAGTAAAGGAAGAGGAAATGATAATCAGGATATATAGTATGACAAAAGAATCCATTTTCAATAAAAGAAAAAAAAGAAAGAAAATGCTCATGCAAGAACCATAGACTATGTAACAAATACCTCAGTGCCATGCAGGAAAATTTCCCTTCAAATTATTCAGAAAGATCAAAGAGACTCTGGAAATAATATAGACCATTACCTTCAGTTTCAGAACTTGAAAGTAAGACCATATTGTTGAAGACACCAAATACTTTGGACACAGAACCTGAAAAAAAATCTAAGCATATCTGACTAATCCTGGAAACCTCTCCATGAAACTGACTCTTATAGCATTGGAAATTTTTATACAAGCTGTCAAAAAAGAAAGTAGTCCTACCTAGCTATACAGCCTATAGTACACAATGACTGCTCTGAAAGATATTCCTAATAGTAGAACTAAATTGTAGAATTAAAGTGGCACTTTAATCTTGGTAATAACATACAGCTATATAAGTGGAGTTTAGGCCCACTCAATAGGAGGAAACTCATGTTTGGTATTGTAAAACTATTTATGGTTTTATAGGAAATGGACCACAATGGAGAACCCACTACTTCCATTTTTCTGAATCAGTATAGATTCTATATGTATTTTAAATACCCATCCTTATAACCGCAGGTAAGCATGGCTCTTCTCAGCAAAGAAGCTTCTTTCTGCTGTAAATAAAAGCTACTATAGAGATCCATAGTAGTGAAAATTTGGAGAATTAGTGACTGTGGGCAACTAGTCTATCTTCTGACTACATCACACATCCCCTAAGACTTAGGGAACATCAATCATTGAAGAGGAAGCAGAAAGATGGTAAGATCCAGAAGACTAGGATACCTATTCCAAGATAGTGACTTCTAGACATGACTCGGATGCTGTGCTTATGCAATCTCAACAATATAATTGCTTAAAACAGTGCTGCATAATGACCAGTGGACAATCCAATCAGTATAGGAGAAAGTCCACAAGCTCTAGTCCTAGATAGTCAATGGCTGCTGAGGGAGGAAGAATCTTTTTTTCCCCAGGGACTGTGCCCCTAATAGGTTATCCAATCCCATATGGACAGTCCTAAATATATGTACATATTAGGAACACTAAGTGGACTCAATTGTATATCTATATCTCTCTATCCCTCTCTCTCTCTCTCTCTCTCTCTCTCTCTCTCTATATATATATATATATATATATATATATATATATATATATTCATATGTATGTGTGACATACAAATGTTATACACATATATAATATATTATACATATTAAAAACTGAAACACACACATTAAAAACTGAAGAAGTCAAGAATTTAAGAGGGAGTGAGGGCAGGTGGGATAAATTGGAGGTGGGTGAATAAGAGATGGAAATAATACATATATAGTGTGGTCATGTCTGAAATTCTCACAAATTAAGAAATAAAATAACTATCATTGTGGGAAAGGATGGGAGCTCTGAGGAAAGAATAATTCCTCATATCTTATATACTCAACAGATGATGCAGTTTTTCTAGATCGAGAATCCTAGAGGACAAAGTATGGAAGTGGGTGATGTGGTAGAATATCATAATCTAGATTTGAAGCTTTGCATAAATCTAAAGAATCTAAGAACAGAAATTGGGGAAAGCAGCAATAAAAAGTTAAAGAGATCAGGAAAGGGGATTGATGTCATCATTCACATCTCAAATTTAATAGAAGAGTTACTAAGGAAAGAGATGGAAAAATGGGTGTGTTATAGTGTAGAAGGAGATAAAGTCAAAGGCAATATTAATCAGAGAAGCTAAATGGCTAATAGCCATTTATAATTTACCATTATAATGTTCTAAGGTCAGCATGTGCATTTCTTCTCTACCTTCTAAGAAATGGTGTGTGATGTGGTGTGTGTGTGTGTGTGTGTGTGTGTGTGTGTGTGTGTGTGTGTATGCATGTGTTTTAGTCTGGTCAAATATCCAGACATATATTTGATAGTATATTACTAGAGAGTAATGCAGGAGAAAAGTCATATCAATGAACAACAGGCTTTTGTGAATTTAAGCAACTTGTCTTTCTCTGCAGAATGATGCACAGAAGTTCAGCTACAAATGATGCTTAATGATAATGAGTTCTTCTTTATGTGATGTTTAAGGTTCAATGGCATCAAGACTTCTCATCAGTGTTGTTTGCTGAGGCTTGTTGTTCTTCCATTTTCCACATAAAGAGCTGTGGGTTCTTTGATCATGCCTCAAAATACATATGCATATACATACATATATATACACAAGCACACACTGTAAAAATCAAAAACTGTTTAATGACACAAAGAAGAAAGTAGAAATCAGTTAAATCCCTTCTTTGAAAATAATCAGTATTTGTAATGATCCATGCCTCTTCTTCAGCACCATATATATGGCTATTTTATTTTTTTTAATCTCACATATTCTTTCATCTTGTAAAGATTAATTTTATGTTTTCAACTAAGCTTAACCAAGGAATGCTTTTATAGATGATAAATATTCCTTCTGAATGAGTCTATAGGAAAGAATCGTGTGGAAGAGATTACTATTTGAACTAGTGGACCAAGATAAAACTCATTCTCACTAAAGTAAAGGGTCAGCTTCTAATCCATCATGAACTTGAATAAAACAAAAAGACAACAGGGAGGTGAATCTCTCTCTCCCCGTCTCTGTCTTTCATTATCCCCTCGTGTTCTATTCTCCCCCCCTCTATCTACCTCTACCTCCCTGAGATAGAATATCTACTTTCCTCTGCACTTAGCCATCAGATACTAGTTCGCAAGTCTTCAGAACTTCCATTGCATTATACCAACTGCTCTCCTTGTTTCTCCAGTGCTAACAACATACCAGGGAATAACTCATCCTTCACAATAATGCCTTATTTTCTATATTAAATGTCCCCATAAATATCCAAACATCATGGAGGATTTCCAGAGTCCCAGCTTATCCTAAATCTTAACAAGGGGATAGCTTGAGTCCAGAAATCCCGCCTGGACAATAAGTTCTCATTGCTAAAAATCAAACATATTAGTCAAATATCCTCTACTAGATTTACAGTCTTGCTCAGTGGTAGAGCAAACAAACAAGGCCATGTATTTCATTCTTAACGCCACAGAAGAAATAAAGTTGTGCCTGATGCTGCAATAATGGCATGATTATGATGAAGGAAACCAACTGCTCTCTGATTGGATTTGAGGCTAGTTTCACAGGAGTGAGCTCATGTTTGATGTTGTAAACCTTGTCTGGAGCCAGTGTTTAAGGACACCCTAGGCTCTAAAGGAGAAACTATTACTATTATTTTGCTAAATGAATGTGCTAAACTACCTTCTAATATCTGTTCTGTATTCATGATTAGTGCTTCTCCCAGCCCTTGATGGAGAAACTTCTTGAAGCTGAGAATTGTTAACGCAGAAGTTCATAATTGATCACAAAGTGCCAACAGTAATTAAGGGCATAGTGTGTGATCCTAAGAGTGAGGTCAATACACCCACTTCCTAAGCTCTGGGAAAAGAGTGTGGCAAGAATGTAAGAACTGGAGAGTAAGAGAATATATCACAACAAATTTCTCCCAGACATTCCCCGTGGATGTACTCATTGCAGCTTTGGTAAACCGCACAACACATCCCCCAAATTGGGTCTGTCAACATTTCATCATGGGCTGTGTGGAGGGGAAGGGCATATGAGATCCCTTCTTGAGGTACTGTGGGCAGTTAATGATTTCTGGGGCAAGGGCATGCTATTTTATTCAATGACATTCTCACCAAAAAGTAGCTCATTCTTTAGTAATTAACCTTCAAACTGTGAACATGCGAAAATTGTAATCAAATTCAGTGAATCTTATACAAGAAAAAAGAGATGTAAGTTGAAGGAGACTTCTTGAGAAGAAGTTTTTCAATGGAAGAGGGATGGAAATGAGAAAAAATGAGGGTAAAATTATGAAAATATATACAGTGCAAAACTGTCAAAGTTAAAGTGAATATACGAGCATCTATCTATTTACCTACCTGCCATATATTTGGATTTTTTGTTTGTTTTTTTGTTTTTTTGAGACAGGATTTCACTGCGTAGCTTTACGCCTTTCCTGGATCTCACTCTGTAGACCAGGCTGGCCTCGAACTCACAAAGATCCGCCTGCCTCTGCCTCCCAAGTGCTGGGATTAAAGGCGTGCACCACCACCGCCCGGCCTACCTGTCATGTATTTACATTAATTTATTTTGTTTCTCAGAAGAACCTTAATACACCCTTAATGTTTCACTTTCTGAGACTATCATGGTCTACACAATTGGTTTTTAAAATCTGTTAATTTTCATACCTTCCTTGTTGTTTATAAAATGAAAAATAGATTAATTAATGTACTTATAAATGTATTTTTCATTTATTTTATGAAATAAGGCTATACTTGGGTAAGTGACTAGATTCATACTTTTAGATTAAATGAAAAATTTATCCTCCATTTTAAAATATTGTTTGATAATATGGACAACATGTGTAGTATAGCATGCACATATATCATGTGTATGGCAACATTTATTCACCTATTTACTATTTGATGGGGAGTTACTTGGTTCATTTTTTTGTCCAGAAACATATACAAATATCTATGCTTATGAAAAATAATCTTATGTATTTTAATCCTTTGTATGTAGGAAGTCTCAGATGTTATATTGTTTAAATGAAGATCACTTAATTTTTCAAAATATTTTTAACAATTTATTCTTCCACCAGCAAGGTATAAGAATTATGATAAGCAGCAGGTATAATGACTTGGGTTAATTTCTCTAATATGAATGAAGTGATGGTTACTCTAATTTAGATTTTCTTACCATTAGTGAAGTAGAGCATCTTGAGGTTCTCAGAAGTTTTCTAACTTATTTTATTATTATTTATTAATAATGCATGTATTTTATTTATAAATTTAAATTGTATCGAATAAATTTGGTTTTCATCTGAAATAGTGATCTGTATGACTGGCATTTAGTAAATTATCTGTAATGACTGAGTTAAAATACTTATTTTATATGTTAGTTTTCCACATACATGTTATGTATTTCTAGATCTAATATAAGCATGCTTATCTTATTATCTTGTTTTATCATATTTTCTAAAACCCCTTAAGAATGTAGAATAGTCAGGAAAAATCCCAGCATTTTTGCCCCATTTCTGTCTTCAATAGAAACAGTTTTGTTTTTCACGTTTTAAAATTGAGCTTGTTAAGTGATTTTGACAATCTCTCTTACATGTAAGTGCTTGCTTCCTATTCTGTTACTGACGATTTTATTTGAAATGGCCTCAGATCACTTTTTTTGTGTACATTTACAATGGCCATATGACTTTTCTATTGATTGGTGACCCCACAGTTTAGGTTGTTAAAATTCTAATAGTTCAAGTTTCCTCTATTGCTCTACAGAAACACGACCATAATTTCCACTTATTTCTTCATCACCCATAGTTGTATTCTATTTTTATTTAGAATTTTCATTTGTGCATGAATATTACTTGTAGTGCATTTTTCCCTTTTCTAAGTCAACTTTATCAGTGGCAATGTAGTAATGATTTTATTCATTAATTAGTTTGTTTGTTTCTTTATTTCTTTCATGAGGTAATCCAACCCAGAACCTTGCACATGCAAATTCTGAGCTTCTGAAGTACTTCTATAACCAATAACTGATTGACTAAATGAATTAGTGAGATTTCCACCTATGTGAGACCATGCAATCTTGGAAATTTCGTTACGTTATTGTGCATTTTCAATTGTCATTAGAAGCCTTTTATATATATTTTAAACAAGTTCTACAATTTTATGTTTTACTTTGAAATACTCATTATTCTCAAGGTTTTAAAACAAAACACTACTGTCCTCTGTTCTTATTATCCCTGTTTTCATTCACATTTAAAAAAGCATTTTTAGTATTTTTTCCAATGTCATTTCACATATTATGTATCTGTGTGGTCTTTTCTTCAGATATTTGATAGTTTTATTATTTTATTTACTCCATGGGGTTTACTTTAAGAAACATCTTTTGATTTTATCTTTATTGGTTTAATATTCGTAATTTCCCATTGTATTTTATTTTTTAGAGCAAGGTCTCTGCAGCCACAGGTTGTTCCAGAACTTGTACCGTCCTGATTTAGTCTTCTAAGAGATGATATTACAAGCCTGGGCTAAGACGTCCAGCTCCTCTGACAATTTGATAGAGAAGAAATTAAAGAAACAAATGGCAGCAACAAGATGGCAAAATATGAGATTCAACTTTTCTTCCCCTAAAACATAGCATATAGACAACTATTGTTAAATGCTTAATAAGTTTGGGAAGTGTCAAATATCCATTTTTAAAACTTTAGACAACACCATGGATAAATCAATGGAAAATTACTGCACATGCACATGAGATGTTTGAAGATGACCAGGACCTTAAAAGAAACAGGATCCTATCAATATAAGCCATCCAGTGGGTGCCACTCTGATCACCTGTGGCTTGCTTTTCAGAAAATCCTGAAATGTTGTATCATTTAGAGCACTGAAAGCCATTTCTGGAGACATTCCCACACTGCTCTCCTGAGCAGCAACCACAATTGTGCCACCTTTTGACTATAGACAGAATCCCTCCCATTGCCAGACATACCCCTAGTCCAAGAGCAAGAGGTGCTACAAGGACATTTAACCAATCTTGAACTGCCTTGAACACTACAGCAACTATTGCCAAAGACTAGCCCTGCCATAGGCCTGAGAGCCCTGGTCTATGGTTAATACCCATGCTACAGATTCAGGATCCAGAGACACTCTGGCTAAGTAGGTAAAGGCTCTTGCTGCCAAGCCTGATGACTTGAGTTTGATCCTGAGACCAATGTGGTGGAAAGAGAGAACCGATTCCCAAAAGTTTCCCTCTTGCCTTCGCACATATAGCAGCAGTGTGCTCATGTGTACACACATGCACACAAACATGCTTTTATAATATATACACACAAAACACAAAGACACACACAACATCTACACACAGAACAGATATAGTTTTAAAACTATAACAAATTGAGTCTATCCGTTCTCTTTTAGTGCTTTGTGTCATCAACCAAACTTTTAATAGCTACTTACGCTCTTACTACAGAGCTCTGCTATACATATCACAGGGACCTGTTAAGCCATGTGTCAAAAGACACAAAATTCACTAATGATGACATCAGAGTGAGTAATTTTCACATTCTTCCAATGTGATGCAATAATAATAATGCAATGAATCACAGTCCAGATTGCTAAGTGTTTGTGCAAAGTAGTGTGACAGGAAATGGCAGAAAATAATATTGCTGTGTATAAATATTTTTAGAAAGTCCACTATTGATGCCTCTAATTAAAAAAAAAAATCTAGAAATCTTAAAGTAGTTTTACTTTGCATTTACCTGATGGCTGCTTTCAGATTTCAACTTACCCCAGCCAGACTGGTCCAGTTCAATAAAGCAAATGACAGCACATGCTGGCAAGGATGTGGGAAAAACTTAATAATCCCTGGTGGAAATGCAAACTATTGCCACTAAGGAAATCAGTGTGGAGGCTTCGCAAAAGCTGAAAATCGATCTACCACAAGATCCCAATATACAGCTATTAGATATATACTGAAAAGACTCTTTTACAGATAAATCTTATTTTGATATTCTTGCTCATCCACGTTCATTGCTGCTCTATTTATAATAGCCAGGAACTGAAAACAACCCATATAGCCATCAACTTGTGAAGGAATAACAAAAACATGGTATAATTATACAATGGAATATTATTCAGCTGTTAAGAAAAATGGAATTATGAATATTTTAGGTAAATAGAGCTAGAATAAATTTTCTTGAGTGAGGTAGCTCAGATGTCAAAAGACAGATATTACATGTTGTTTTTTCTTATGTGTGTATGCTAGCATTTAAACTATGGTGATATTTTATTTGTACTGAAATGTGATTTTATTTGTATGTTAATAAATAAAGTTGCCTGGGGGTCAGAGCTAATAGCAAGCCATAGCAGAGCTGGGCGGTGTTGGCACATGCCTTTAATCCCAGCACTTGGTAGGCAGAGCTAGGTAGATCTCTGTGTAGTCAAGGATACAGCCAGCATTGGAGACACATGCCTTTAATCTTAATACCAACCATAGAAAATCTGGAGGTCTGTACAAACAGGCAGTGACGAGGCATGGGTTTACAACCAATGAGAAGGCAGAACAGAAAGTCTATATAAAGACAAACACACAGGAAGTAGGTTTCTCTCTTGGCTGAAGAGGCTAGCTGCAGCAGGCGGGTAAGGCTCTTAGCTCTGATCTTTTGGCTTTTTTCTTTGCATTGGTTCTGTGTTTCGTATTTAATAAGACAGTTGGTTACATCTACAATAGGTATACATGTCTCAGTCTTAATAACCACAGAGGTTGAGTATCTAGTAAGGGACCAGGGGGAAGGAGAGGATCTTCCAAGGAGAGGAAAATGAATATAATGTTATAAAGAGGTAAAGGAGAAACTAGAATAGAAGGATTAAATGGGGAGAGGGATGGGAGGAGAGGATAAAGGAAAGAATATGGGGATGGACACCTTTAACACTAATAGCCTTCTGAAAAGCTATGTGGGAAGCTACTACCACAGAAGTTTCTGAAATATGCACATAAATGAGAAAAATTTAAATGTGGTCACTATATAATGGGAGAGAGAATGCCTTAAAGTAGACAACTTATGCCACTGAATAAAACCTCCAGTGCCAAGAATGTTTACATCTTGTTTAATCATTGGCCTGAGAAGTCTCATAGGCCTTCCCTGACCAAATATCACAGGTTATTGCCAAAGTTATTGGTTAATCTCCATAACCTGGTAGTGAGGCTCTGTTTCTGGAGACACAACTTACTCATGTCATTAAACACTGAGGGGTCAACACTGGTGCCCATCAATCTCTGCTGCCTAGCATTCCCCATGCTGGAAAATATTTGCATGCTCCTACTGGAGGAGAAAGTAATCATCCCTATCACTCGGCTACAAATGCTCTGACCTATAATTGCAACCTGCCTGTGTGATAACTGGTGCAGGAGTAGCACAAACTTTATGGAAGTAGCCAATGACTTTTGTGGTGATATTTTGTGTGTGCTTTAACAGATAAAGCTTGCCTGTAGATCAGAGTGAGGAGCTAAGCTACAAGTTAGCCCTAGAAGCCAGGCAGTGCTGGCACACACCTTTAATCCTAGCACTCAGGAGGCAGAGGCAGATGGATTTGTGAAAGTTCAAGGCCACCCTGGGCTACACAAGATTGATTCAGTCTAAAGGAGAAACAGAGTCAGGCAGTGGTGATACACACCTTTGATCCCAGTACTTGGGAACACACGCCTTTATCCCAGCACTAGGGAGATGGAGATAGGAAGTGATATGGCTGGGCAGAGAGAGGAATATAAGGCAGGAGGTGACAGGAGCTTAGTCCTTTTCAGTGTGAGGATTTGGTAGAGGTAAGAAATGGCTGTGGCTTGCTCCTTTGTGTCTCTGATTTTTCAGCATTTACCCCTATATTTGACTCTAGGCTTTTAATTATGTAAGACCAATTAGGATTCATGCTACAAACTTTTTGATTTGTTTTAAGGCCCACTCCATGAAACAGAACCCACTATATGACACTGCTAAATTGTCCAAGAACCTGAGACTAGATAGGTCATGGGCTTAAGGGAAAACCTACTATTGTTATTCTGCTAAAAAGACATAGTACTAAAATGACTCCTAATGACATTCTGCTATACTCATAAATCAGAAAATTGTAGAACCTTCAGCAGAGAATCTTCTACTTGTACTTGACAGTAATTAAAACAATGTCCTGAAATGGAACAATGTGGAGAGAGAGACAGAGACACAGAGACAGACAGACAGACAGACAGACAGACAGAGACAGAGACTGCAGAGCACTCATTCATAAATGTGATCAAACTCCTTCACTCAAAGTTTAAGTGTCTATGTAGAAAAGGAGGCAGAAAGATTGTAAGTACCAGATGTGATCGATCACTCCAAGGAAATGTCTACTACCAAACTCAACAGGACTGATACACATATAAAATCACAAAGACTGTGACAGCATGTATAAGACCTACATAGGCTCAAGAAGGCAACATCCCAGAACTGAGAGGCAAAGGTGGAGACAATTCCAGCCTCTAACCAAGGAGCTACTTGCAAGTGATACCTACTAAGAAAGAGAATATAATTTTTCTCCAATGGAGTGTCACTGGGTATATTAAGAACACCCCAGGGCAGGTCCCATGTTCAGTAGTAGCTTGCAAACACAGACTTCATATTCTTTTTGATTTTTTTTTAGTTTGTATTTTTATTTTTGTTTGTTTGTGCTTTTTATGAGAAATAGAGATGGATGATATGTGACAGCCAGACAGCTAGACAGATAACACATGAAGTTGGGTAAGTTAGTTAGTACCATGGGGGAGGATCTAGGAGGAGTTTAGAGAGGAAAAGAATATGATTGAAATATATGGCACGGAAATGCTTAATAAAAAGTAATTATAAAAAACCAAAACCAACCAACCAAATGAAAATATAATTAGAAAAATTAGTTTTAATTGAGTAGTCATATAATTAGATTACCTGGATTTGAAACCCACAAATTCAAATTTCCATCATTTTGATCTTGGGAAAGTTACTTTTCTTTTATAAGAATATTTGAATGAAATTGAACCATTATCGCTAACCCTCCAAAAAATTTAAGTCCAAGTGGACCAAGAACCTTATCATAAGACCAGATACCTTGAATATGATAGAAGATAAAGCAAGGAATATGCCTGACTTTTTGGCGCAGGACAGGGCTTTCTGATTGGCACTGTGATAGTGCATGGAGACCAACAAGTAATAGTAATTCCAAACTCTTGAAACTAAAAAGTTTCTATACAGCAAAGTAAAGAGGTTTAAATAATTTCACCAGATATACATCTGATAGAAGGTCAGTGTTCAGAATATACAATGAACTAACAAACTAAACATAAAAAGACAATAATCTCAAATTAAAATTGGGCCATGGGACTATACAGAGAGTTCTTAAAAGATGAAAATACATGAGAAACATTTATAAAAAATTTTAATACCCTTAGCTTTCTGGAAAATGACAATTAAAACTGCTTTGAGAATTCATCTTACTTCAATCAGAATGGTTAAGATACAAAAGTCAAATGCCAAGAAATGCTGGTATGGATGTACAGAAAGAGGTAGTTGCTTTTTGGATGAAAATAGATTCAATAATCTAGTCTTTTATCCTATCATTTCTATATTCCCCCCTTTTTCTTTTCAAAACAAGATCCCTGAATCTAATTTCTGTTGTTTAACTTTTTTCCTGACCAGTATCCATAACAACGTGTACCCAATCCCCCTAAATGTTGACAAACATTTATAATTTATTTTTGGGAATGTGGGCATAGTTCTCTAGACTATTTCCTGCTGATTGGGGATGGTGGTAATCTTGGGAGGACCCTGAGAAAATTCAAGATTATGGTCAAGTCCTGACTGGAGTATTCTGTGAGGCTGGATCATCTCAACAAACAGCCTTGAAGCTGTCTGTATGTAGAACTCAGAGGAAACTACAACAGAGGTGCTCTAAAGTGTTGGATCACCTGGTCCATTTGTTTGATCAAACTTGATTTTTCTTAACCCAGAATGAATCCAGAGCCTCTCATTTCCTGTGGAAATAAAAACAGAACCTCTTTCCCAAAGTAATATATCTTTTGACTTAAATTTTGAAGTCAAGATATTTTTAAAATATATAGGTTGATTTAATCTAGCAGCTTTCATAGGCAAATGTCTCTTAGTAGTTATCATTTGTTCATTAGTAGTCAAAAAATTTAAAGACAACACAATAACATAGTTTCCAGACTGTCTGTGTATTTTCCATCTTTACATGGCTTATTATACTTTTATTACTTACTCTATTCCCTTTTCAAGGACTTTATTTAAAAGCTCTATTTTTTTCTAAGTTTGTATACATGTATTTTTCTCTCTCCCAAGCCTACACATATTTTTTAGACACACTGTGACCTGTTTAGAGGCTCTTTTTTTTTCCTTAAGAATTTTTTTTATTCATTGTACATACCAATCACAGATCCCCCTCTTCCCTCTTTCCACCTTTCAGCCTTCCCCCACCCATTCACCCCCTATTCCTTCCTACAAGAAGGTAAGGTCTCCCATGGAGAGTCAGGACATCCTGGTACATTCAGTAGAGGCAGGTCCAAGCCACTTCCTCTGCTTCAAGGCTGTGCAAGGTGTCCCACCATAGGTAGTGAGCTCCAAAAAGCCAGCTCATGCACAGGGATGGATCCTGATCCTATTGCCAGAGGGACTCTTAAGCAGATTAAGCTGCACAACTGTCTTGATTATGCAGAGTGCGTGGTCCTGAGGCTCCACAAGTGTTGGTCTAAATTTCATGAGTTCCCACTAGTTTGGTTTGGTTGTCACTGTAGGTTTCCCCATCATGACCTTGATGCCCTTTGCTCATAGAATCCCTCTTCTCTCTCTTCAACTGGACTCCTGGAGCTCAGCCTGGTGTTTGGCTGTGTATCTCTGCATCTGCTTCCATTGGTTACTGGAGAAAGGCTCAACGATGACAGGATATTCACTGATCTGATTACTGGGGTAAGTCAGGTTAGGCACCTTCCCCAGTATTGCCAGTAGTCTAAGCTGGGATCATCCTTGTGGATTCCTGGGAACTTCCCTAGCACCCGGTTTCTCTCTATCCCCATGATGCCTCTATCATGGCATTAGAGGCTCTTTTTGTCTGAATCTGTCCATATGGTGCATCTGTAACCCTTTCTGTCTTCATGAGCAAGAATAAAACCTGCTGTGTAACTTAGATCATGGCATGCTGGAGCTGGCTCCTTCCCATTGATTCCCTGAGAGTCGGGTCTCATGACAGAGGTATGTTTACCAGCAGCTCTGAAAGCCATGTTTACTGCCCCAACTCTGGGAAGTTTCTAAGTCCATGCTGTCACCAAGTAGCATGACCTGCTGCTCATAAACACCTTATGAGTGTTTGGTAGTATGGACTCTTGAAAGAGCTGCCCATTTTTGCTGCTAGTCTGAGCCAGGAAGCCATCTCTGGTCACTGTCTGTAGCTAGAGTTTTCCTGCCTGGCCCACAGTCAGGATAAATCTCTCTCACCTGCCAGTCCCACAGCCACTCAGACCCAAGTAAACACAGAGACTTATATTGCTTACAAACTGTATGGCCATGCCAGACTTCTTGCTAACTGTTCTTATATCTTAAATTAATCCATTTTTATAAATCTATACCTTGCCATGTGGCTCGTCGCTTACCAGCATCTTCACATGCTGCTTGTCATGGTGGCAGCTGGCAGTGTCAACCCCCACTCAGCCTTCCACTTCCCAGAATTCTCCTCTCTCCTTGTCCCGCCTATACTTCCTGCCTGGCCACTGGCCAATCAGTGTTTTATTTATACAGAATGATATCCACAGCAACTGCCAGCAAACAGAAGCCATGCTTGACTCTGGTCTTATGTGTCTAGATTCCTTTTTTAATCTTTGTCAGGTTTTATGTGGGAATTTCAGCCCCACATTAGAACTCTGTAAATGGACATTTCCTATCCTGATCATCCAGTCCCAAATAACTGACTCAGAGACTGAATATGAATTATAAATGCTTGACCAATAGCTCAGGATTGTTACTAGCTAACTCTTACACATAAATTAACCTATTTCTAATAATCTATATATTGCCATGTGACCTGTGGCTTTACTTGTTCTCTAGCATGTCTTGCTTTTTGGGCAGCTGGCTGGCATCTCTCTTGACTCTGCCCTCCTTCCCATTATTCTCAGGTTGGCTTTCCCACCTAACTTCCTGCCCAGCTACTGGCCTGTCAGATTTTGTTTAACCAATGAGAGTAATACATATTTATAGTGTAGAAAAGGATTGTTCCACAGCAAACCTTCTCTTTCCCACACCAGGACTCTCCACTCTCTTTTGTTTGGACCCTAGCCCATTATTGTAAAAAAAAATATGTTCATAGGTTTTTTTTTCTTCTGCTGGACTGAGCTGAGACTGATCTGAGGCTATTCCACTGGCTTACCAAAGAGTCTCTCACACAGCGTGGCACATGGTAGTACCTCAAGAAAAGCCTGTTACAATACAAGTCAATGAACACTTGAACAAAATAAGCAGCATTGGAAAAGTGTGCCTATACTGTCTCAACCTTAGAAGCAGTTTTTATTCTTCATTATTCCAATTCTTTCTTGGTCTTTGGATGATATCCTCCCTATTAGAAGAAAGCGGAATCTTTCAAAGCAATGAGTCTCATTCTTTGTTAAAGGAATTGGCTCAGGTTCTTTGAAAATTTCATTGCCCTATATAAATGTTTTAGGGACTCAGAAACAAAAAGATCCAGGCCTATGAAAAGTGTAATGAGTCCCAGTATAGTCATTTGTGATGGGGATTTAACTGCTTTGTTTGTGAGTCTCAGAAAAAGAAAGAGATTACCTCCATCATGTGTAAATACCCCAGAGTCAATCTATACTCTGCCTCACCATGGAAAGGCGTCATGGGGACATCAACAAACCTGTCAGCTGGTAAACAAAAAGGATGTTATTACTGCCAAATGTCCAGCTGAACAAACTGATTGGTTGCATAGGATTTAGAATTAATAAAAATGATCACAGATGCATTTCAAAATTGAAAAATTTTCCTCATTGTGGTTAAGATATGTGTATGTATATTAAATATTGTTGCTGAATATCTAAGCATTTATGGACTAGCAGGGATAAAAAACAAAGAAAATATACATGTCACAACTGTGAAATCATTGTTTAGTTCATATTGTTTAAGCACAAAAACTCTCTGCTGCTTCTCATAAATTTTCTCTTTCCTTAATTTCAGGTTTTTCAGTGTTATAATGTATTATTTTCCCACTACTAGGTTTAACAATTTTTGAAGCTCTATTTAAATGTTTAGGAAGTATAATTCTTCCCAGTCATACACTACAATACTCAGAGGTGATATGATGTAATGACCATGGTTAAGTGTCTTAAAAATGAAAGGAAATTCATATTGTTGTCAGTGGTGAAAATACTAGTCAAATATCAACTGTGTAAGAAAATATTCTTAAATGCATTTGTGTTTACTCAACAAATGTTTCCTAAAAGATTTTCCTTGAAGCAAAGCAATTTAATTTTCCTATTCATTTTATTCTCAGTGGTTATAAACTTAATTAGCTTTGTGTGCTTCACATTTATTTGCATTCATAATAAATTTAATCTTTTCTTAGCACAACTTTTTGAAATCAAAATATGAACTAGAAAGATGTAAGTCTGATGAGCACAACAGGATCAGTAAGCAGTCATAGCAATGAGATGGTAATTGGTGTCTGGGTGTTTCTATTCATAGCAACAATGGAATATCATAGCTCTGTGTCCTGTAATGTTCAACAACACTCTGCTAGATCATTTGTTATAATGCCAATTATATTGCACTTGAAATTCACAGGTATTTTAACAGCATAAAGGTACAGGGACTGATTAAAAAGCCAGTGTCTTGTAACAGAGGCAGCATGTAGAATTGAAGTGATATATTTTGCCAAACTCTATTATCTTAAAATTTGAAGTTCAAAATGAGAAAGTTCTGAAGACTTTACTGTCTTAAAATATGAGTCCAAATAAAGGATGAAATTATGTCAGTTTTAGGAACATAAGTACAATTGAAAACATTCATATTAAGAGAATAAAGACACTCTCAAAGACACATATAATGTTTTCTTTCATTTGTGGTCCCTAGATTTTATGAAGATTAATAAAAGCTTGCATGTATATGTGACCTGAACGTAGAAGTAAAACTGTCCAAGGGAACTGTCTAAGACACTAGCAATAAAGGGAAAATGAGGTACAGGGTAATGGTTGATGCTATGTACTTATATGAAAATAATGTCCTTCTATAACACAGTACCATGTAAAAAGAATATAAACAAAGATCTAAAAAACACAAGAAAATAAAAACTACTTCTACTGTGTTTATATTTTGAAATTAAACAGTTTTGGATCATATTATTCTATCACAAAGCTTGTGCCAGGAATGCATCAGTTCAACTGTGTATAAAAGAATTTAGATGCACTAGTTTGTGTATTAAAATAGTGCCACATGGTAGAAATAGGATTTTAATAAAGATAAGAATATTGCAAAAATATTCCTTATAAAAAACTTTAAGACTTTAAAAATTCATTGTTATGCAAAATATATGAACAAATATTAAAAAGTCAGAAAATAATGAGCATGAATGCTATAAAAATGGAATCACCTATACTTAACCAGAGTTAACAACATAGTGTTTTGTTTAGATTTTCATTCAATATAAATACTTAAAAACAAAATTCTACTAAAATAAATCATTCTATTTCTATCTTGTTTGCTTCTGTTTCATTTCTTATTGTAGAATTTTGAAGATGATGTGTCACTTTATAGCCAACCTGGACCATAACTTACTCTGCAGCTCAGCTGGCCTAGAATTTGATGCAATCCCTCTGTTTCAGCTTTACAAATGTTGACAATAGACATGTGGATTGCCACATTTGGATCATATTTTTACTTAAACATACATTTGATTATCTTATTGAAGATTCGTGACACTTTCCTTATTCTTTTATTGTCAGACAAATAAAACATAACAGTGATACAAACTAGACGTCATCAGGTAAAAGAATAAATTGAAGTGTATGCCTCTCATCCTGCACAAATGTGTATTCAAAGTGGATCAAAGACTTTAATGAAAGACCCAAAGTTTTGAAAATGTTCTATGGAAACACTTCAAGATATAGTCATAGACAAGACCTTTGTGAAAAAGATTATAAGAATTGTACAAGAATAAATAAATGTATTAAACTGATTTCTAATAACAAGCATCATACTTACAGATTAGTATTTCTCTCAAACCTCATGAGAAAATTCTATTTGTAGTAGATGATGATTAATATGGACTCACAAGAGGTCTGTGTGCACAAAATAAAAACTGAAGAATTTTAAGCCCTAAGTGGAACATCTATATCCCATCTCCTTCTTTCAAGCCTCAAGGATCATTGTAGAAGAGTAAGAGCCAGAATTAGTGACTACAGGGAAACAGTGATTTCTGCATATAGCAGGGTAATTGCACATAAAAACTAACAGCAGTTGTGACAATGTGGTGCTGTGGATGATAATGGCCACCACCTATGTTTTAAACACATGGTGCCTACTCAGTGGCTGCTTGAGGTATTAAGAAATTTGTGCTTGTTGGAGGAAATATACTACTGAAGGCAAACTTTGTTTTGAAAGATCCATGAGATTTTTAGTTAGCTCTCTTTGCTTCTGTTGTGGATCAAGATATGAGCTCTCAGCTGTTCCTGCCACCATGTCTTTGCTCCACCATCATGGACTCTAACCCTCAGAAACTGTAAACCCAATTCAATTAAATGGTTTCTTTTGTAAGCTGACTTTTTTTTTTTTGAGGCATGTGGAAGACATTGGGACTTTAGGGCCAGGGCTAATAAAGCAACTCTATGCTGTAAGTGGAGTTTCATCATTATTGTGTTTGGAGTTTGGAAAACAGTAGTGCTGAGACCAATGTGGACTGTGTTAGCCCAACTCAAGGGATTTCAGATAGGAACAATGTTGGTAAGTCGACTGGAGACAATTCTTGTGACATTTTGGCAAAGAATGTGGCTGCTTTCTGCCTTTGTCTTAAGAATTTACCCAAAGATAAATTAAAATTTTTTGGTGGAAGAGATTTCAAGAGAGTCCAATATTGACTCTGTGGCATGGTTACTAATAATTACTCTTACCCAGGTCTACAATAAAATAACAAGTTGGGCAAAAAGAAATACAAAGTGTATAGTTTGAAGACCAAAAGGGGCAGGAAATTTAAAACTGAAGCCAAAGCTTGTGCTGAAAGTCGTAAAGAGATTAACAAAAGGCCTGGTTCACATTGGAATAATCTCCAATTGGTATTTATTTATGGAGTGTTAGAAAGTGTGGCCTTGATGGAGGAAGTGTGCCATTGGAAGAGAATTTGAAGTTACAAAAGCTTCATTCCATTTTGAGTTAGCTTTCTCAGTTTCCTACTTGCAGATCAAGATGTATATCTCAGTTGTTCCTGTTATCATCTCTCTGCTCTGCCATCGCAGACTCTAACCCGTAAACCCAATTAAATACCTTCTTTTGTAAGTTGCTTTGGTCAAGGTGTTTTCTCACAGCCAGAGAAATAAAATTACGTCACAGTTTCTTTTTATGTTGTTGTGATAAAATGCTTTAGCAAAAACAATGTAAAGGGGAAGGGATATATTCACTCCAAAATTACAGGTTATATCCCATCATTGTAAGCAGCAAGAATTTGAAACAATCATATTCACAGTCAAGGTCCCAGTACTTTTCCTATCAGTAGTATATGAGAGATCTAGGTGTTTAATATCCACACCAATCCTAGATAGGAACTGAATTTTATTTTCAGCTGTCTTCCTGGAAGGGTAATGCTATATGATGTGGGTTTGTTTTGTATTTCCATAAATATTAGTGATGCTAAGTGTCTATTAATGTTGTTATTATCCATGGTTTGAATGAGAATGGCCCCAAAAGGCTCATTTTATGAATGTTTAGTTCCCAGTTGGTGGACTGTTTAGGAAGGATTAGGAGGTGTGGTCTTGTTGGTGGAAGTGTTTCACTGGGCTGAGGATTCAAAAGCCCACACCAAGCCCAGTATTGCTTTTACTCTGGTTCAGTCTTGCAGATAAGATGTAAGGTTTCAGTTTCTGCTCCAGCACTGTGCCTGACTGCCTTCTGCCTTTCACCATGCTTTCTCCTACACTGATCAAATACGCATCCTCTAAAACTAGATGAGCTCTCAATTAAATACTTTCTTTTATAAGCTGCCTTAGTTATTGTGTCTAATCACAGCAAAAGAACAGTAACTAAGACAAGTATATTATTTCTCTCTGTCTCTCTGTCTCTGTCTCTGTCTCTCTCTGTCTCTCTCTGTCTCTGTCTCTCTGTCTCTTTCTCTGTGTGTGTGGGTTTGTGTGTGTGTGCATATTGTGTATGCACATGTGGGCATAGATGTATGTGATACATTTTTTTTATCAAAAACTTTCAATCAAGGAAAAACATAAACTTGTTTAATAGGATGCCTTCTCAAAAACCAAGTTAATATGATGGTGAATTCAGACATACTAGTACACCACAGATTAATTTTGCCAATTTTATTAGTCATTTTCTGAAAGAAAAGAACCATTGTGTTTAATGATGACCTCAGTATTACAGAAGTTTTTGCATAAACACCTAAAAGTGCTTCTTAAACCTGAGATGTAACTCCAAGGTAGAGCAGTTGCCTGGAATCTTCGAGGCCCTGGGTTCAGCCTACAGAACTGGAAAATAAAACTCAGAGAAAAGATATGTGTGTGTGTGTGTGTGTGTGTGTGTGTGTGTGTGTGTGTGTGTGTTTAAATTCAAAGCCATAATGAAATCAGAGAACATTTGTTTTGAACCTCAACACAAAATGGATTATCTAAAAGGGCTACTTATAAATGCTTCATCTAGCAGTATTGCTTCATAAGTGGAGGATTGAATAAGGACATAGTCCAACTGACAGGCACAGTATTTCATGTCCAATCATAAAATGGATGATACAGGCAATCAGTAAGAAAGTACTTAGCAGTTAATTCCAGGTATTGCAAAAACATGCTCACCTAAGCAATTCAATGAGGGTGATAATTGTAACAAGGTGATCTGTGTGTGCGTGTACATGTGCCTTGTGGGTCTACAGAAAAGTCTCTGCACAGTACATAGGTTCTGGAAGGTGTACAGACTGCGAGTTATATGCATATTCTGTTTTAAGAGGTAGCACTCAATTGCTCTAAAAGTGTGTAATTTATACTCTAAGCTCCAACTTTGGAGCTGCCATTGTCTCACATAAGTGCAAATGTTTGATGTTCAACTTTCCAGTTCCTGGCCATCTGATGGATATGAATTAACGCTTCTGTATTGGAACTGATGTTTCTTTATTTTAAATTGAGTTGAGCATTTATTTCTGCTTTATACTGTCTACATAGGGAATGTCCATATTTCTTGCTCATTTTTTTCTTAGAGCAATTGCTTATTAATAATGTTTTTAGAATAACTCTTTGTGAACTAAACTTCTATAAAATCTTGATATTGGCTGAGTTCAAAGGTAATTGAAAATTTGTGAAAATCGTCATTGAGAAAACAGTCTTTTATACAGTAGTAGGCCATTAGTTGACAATCTCATGTCTCCTAGTCTCATAATAATGATGCCAGGTTGTGTGACAGTTGCCTCCTCATAATTTCTCTTATAAGCAAACTCGACTTAAGATTTATTTATTTATTTTTATTTTATGTGTATGAATCTCTTGCCTGCACTCATGTATATGCACTATGTGTACATCTTGTGTTAGGTTGGAACTGGAGTTATGGATAATTGTAAGCCACCATGTGGGTGTTAGGAACTGAATCTGGATCCTCAAGAGCAACAGGAACTCTTAACTGCTAAACCATGTCTCCAGCCTGTAGCTAAAGATTTTCCTGTGCTAGCCTGGCACCAAGGACCCCACAGCTGCTTATAAAATAATTACTCAGAAACTTATATTAATTAAAACTGTATGGCCTAATGGCTCAGGCTTCTTGCTAGCTAGATCTTATATCTTTTTTTTTTAATAAGAATTTATTTTTTTTCTTTTATTTTACAATACAATTCAGTTCTACATATCAGCCATGGATTCCTTTGTTCTCCCCCCTCCCACCCCCTCCCCTTCCCCCCAGAAAATCCCCCCATTCTCACCTCCTCCAGGGCAAAGCCTCCCCCGAGGAGGACTGAGATCAACCTGGTAGACTCAGTCTAGGCAGGTCCAGTTCCCTCCTCCCAGGCTGAGCCAAGCAACCCTACATAAGCCCCAGGTTTCAGTCAACTCATGAAATGAGCACAGGACCCGGTCCCACTGCCTGGATGCCTCCCAAACAGATCAAGCCAATCAACTGTCTCACCCGTTCAGAGGGCCCGATCCAGTTGGGGGCCCCTCAGTCATTGGTTCATAGTTCATGTGTTTCCGTTCGTTTGGCTATTTGTCCCTGTGCTTTATCCAACCTTGGTCTCAACAATTCTTGCTCATATAAACCCTCCTCTTTCTTGCTAATTGGACTCCCAGAGCTCCACCCGGGGCCTAGCCATGGATCTCTGCATCCAGTTCCCTCAGTCATTGGATGGGGTTTCTAGCACGACAATTAGGGTGTTTGGCCATCCCATTACCAAAGTAGGTCAGTTCAGGCTGTCTCTCAACCATTGCCAGCAGTCTATTGTGGGGGTATCTTTGTGGATTTCTGTGGGCCTCTCTAGCACTTTGCTTCTTCCTATTCTCATGTGGTCTTCATTTACCATGGTCTCCTATTCCTGAGCTAGGGGAACTCTCCTCCACTGCTGGTGGGAATGCAAGATTGTACAACCACTTTGGAAATCAATATGGCACTTTTGTAGAAAATTGAGAATCAATCTCCCCTAAGATCCAGCTATACCACTCTTGGGCATATACCCAAGGAATGTTCAATCATATCACAAGAGGACTTGCTCAGCTATATTCATATCAGCATTGTTTGTAATAGCCAGAACCTGGAAACAACCTAGATGCCCTTCAACTACAGAATGGATAAATAAAATGTGGTTCATATACACAATGGAATACTTACTACTCAGCAGAGAAAAACAATGACATCATGAGATTTGCAGGAAAATGGATGGATCTAGAAAAAAATCATCCTGAGTGAGGTAACCCAGACTCAGAAAGACAAACATGGTATGTACTCACTCATAGGAGGATACTAGATGTGGAACAAGGATGATTGGACTGCTACTCACATCACCAGGGAGGCTACCTGGAAAACAGAACCCCAAGAAAAACACAAGGATCACCCAATGACGGAGAAATGGATGAGATCTACATGAACAGCCTGGACATGAGTGGGGGTAATGAAAGACGAGGGTCAAGGGAAAGAGAGCTTGGGGGAGCGGGAGATCCCAGCTGGATCTTATATCTTAAATTAACCCATTTCTATAAATCTATACCTTGCCACATGGCTCATAGCTTACTTCTTGCTTCTCATCATGGCAGTGGCTGGTGACTCCTGACTCAGCTTTCCTGTTCCCAGAATTCTCCTCTGCTTGTCCCGCCTATACTTCCTGCCTGGTTACTGGCCAATCAGCACTTTATTTATTAACCAATCAGAGCAACACATTCACAGCATACAGAGCCGTATCCACAGCACCAGTCCATCCCTGATTTTAACGGAAGTGAAAATGCATAACTAAAAGCTTGTATGTTCTGTCTCTTTCTGCAGAATGAGTGCCATACAAACATGCATCTCTGCTTTGAAATTTGGAAAAACTACTGGTTTAGTGTTGGACTTGACTGGGTTGTATGTTTGACACTCACTTACCTCCCCTTACTTCCTGGAACATGTGACAGGAAATGATGGAGAAGGCAACACTGTGACTCCGAGGGAGAAAGCCACATACCAAGAGACGCTGTGAGGACAGATGCAAGAAGTCTTGGGTGCTGAGGGTATCAGACGAGAGCTATGTCAGTTCTGGGGTATTAAAATCAGAGCTGAATCTGCAAATGCATCACATGCTCTTTCCATGTTTTGCTACATGTGGCTTAACACATTTCTTAGGAGCTATATGAACCTTGATTTTGCATGGGATGGCAATTAGTTCTTATGTAGTATGAAATTTACTTCTTATGAACTTTTGTTATATCTTACATAGTATATCTGTGTCAATTACTTTAAACTTATTTTGACAAAAATACTTGAAATATTGACTATAACTCACGGCTCCAGACAATTTAGTTCTTGGTTGCTTATATCTATAAATTTGTGCAGAACAACAGGTAGGAGAGATTAGTCTCCACCTCATGTTGGAGAGAAGGAAAGCAGTATAGACTAGGCATAATCTTCAAAGGCATGACCACAACCACTCCCTACCTCCTAATATTTCCTGAACCTTGATTTCAAAGTAGTGCTCCTGGCTAGGGACTAAACAGTCAATATTTAAGACAGTATGGGATATTTCATATTCATTTATGACAATATACAAATAATTCTTGCAGAATACATATAATACATTATTTTAAAAATGTTTCTATTTGGAATTAAATGAATTTAAATAAAGAATAGTTATAACAACAAGATTATGAATCCAAAGTGCTTGAGGGTTGGCAGAAGTAATTTCTTCCTAGATAGATTGGAAAGACCTTCCTGGTAAAGGGATGATTAAAACACCCAAAGAAGGGAGAAAATGCCCCTTTAGCATGCAGAGGCAGGTTTTGAACTCTTCATCAATAAGGGTGCAGAGCCCCTATTCTTTTGTGGATTAAGTCATACACGTATGATTAAAAAGGAGCCTGGAATTAGCTGTCTTTATGAACTAGAAAAGGTCAACAAAGCTTCCATCAGGCATCTGAATATCCTTTTGAGCAAGCTCAATGTTGGAGCAGTTGTAGTCTGGGAGTGTGAATTTAAGAGGCTTTCTTTTCTGTGTGTGGATTATGAAAACAGTCTCTCCTTAACTCATCTCTACTATGAGCTCTACACTGTGAATACACTCTTTGATGAGCAGGACATGTCAGTGTGAAGTCTTCCCTTGTCCTTTGCTTAGAATTCTCCGTGTGCCCACCATCAGCACAATTCTGTTTCTAGCCCTTAATATAAGCCCTAGTTCGAAAATAATGGATATGTGTTTATAGATGTCTCAGATTATTATGCATGTCTAGTCTTTTGAAAATTTTGTCAATTATGTCTTATTTTTTCTCTGGCTCTTCCTGGGAGGGAGGAAAGGAAACAAAGAAGTGATATAGTTATATTTTAATTTAAAAATAAAAGGAATTAAAAAATAAAAGTATGAACATTAAAAATTTCATTTAATCCTTTTTCATTAAAGTGGCTTTGTTTCCCTGGGGGATGGAGAATGAGCTCTCATACATCTTGATTTTTGTCCTTGCAGCAAGTGGTAGGCAATGAGCAGATGACTGACTATTCTTACTTCCCCCTGGCCACAGGACTCCTTCCTTGTACCTCCTTTCTCTCACATGAGGTAGTTACTAGGAGACATTGGTAGTTGCTACTCTAACCCCTTCTAGAAACATCGCTGATGTTTTAGTGCCACTTGTGAGTTATACAAACATTTTAAACCCAACTATGAAGCTGGGATTGTAAATTCTCAGGCTGTGAGGGTCTTCCTTTCACCATAGTTAATGCTGCGGCAGGAAGGATAGAATAAAGAATTTTACAGTCACTTGGTGTATCCTAGGAGTGGAGCTGGAAGGAAGCTCATAACCCTGCTCTTTTTATATATACATCTATTAAAAAAGCAAGCAGGCAGGCAAGTTCAAGAGGTCCAGGGTGGAGATTACTGACTCGGCTGGTTCCTGCTGGTGCTGACCTGCTGAGATAGGGGCAGTAGGTCACACAGTTATCCTCACCATGCTCCAAGGAGGAAGCCTGCTGTGGCTAAAGTCTGTGTTCTTATTAAATATATATTGTATGGGGCCTCTGTAGGTCCTGTTAAACCCCCACCTAGAATAGTTGCCCGTAAACAGCAGTTACATTAATGTCTCCATAGACACCTCCCTAGTAAAACTATACTACACTAACCTAATGGGCAGCTTTTGTTGTTTTTTTCCTTTGGCACAGACATAAATGCTCACTTTTCATAAAAACATGCAATATTAGATGTTCATAAAACTCCAAGAAACTACTTTGAGAACAAACCATTGTATGCTGTTGTTAGTCTTGATCAAATCTTGCTTTTTCTATTAAGAACAAGAGAACCAGGGACCTCCAGTTTCCAGGAAGGTCTTGACTTTTATATAGAATCTGAATGTTCTTTGAAAGGAAAGCAAGAACAGCTGAACTCTTTCTTAGCATATGTAACAGGCTAAAATGGTGCAGGATAAACTGTTGACTATATCTGACTTAAGGGAGATGGTTTATTTAGAGTGACTTTAATTGAATCTTTTTCCTACCACAGGGAAATGAAAGCTGTGGTGATAAATATAAAATGCTTTTAAATGGAGTCACTTTGTAAACGAGAGCATGGCATTGACTTACTATAGCAGATGTTTCTGATTCCAAATTCAAGAATCAATATATTTTAAAATCACTGCAAACCTCTAAGGAACTGTATGCCAATAACTGATCTAAAAATGCATATTGTGCTGTTTAAACATATTGATGTTACAAAAATAAATGTTGTCATAACAAAGTGAATGAATTATTACCTTAATATTTGTGATTTACTTAAAGTATAATTATTTTTAAAGACTTTCATTTATAATTACTGTATAGGCTATGATAAAATCTTGCTAAGGTGGTGTCCTTTTTCCTTCATTCTTGCCATATGAACCATTTGCTTCAAAAATGAAGCTATTTTATTTCTTGTCATCACACAGCCATAAAAATTGCAAGCAGTCAGAGGTTAGCAATGGTTGCTTTGCAGACCCAAAGCAAAGCTTAGTAACAGATTTTCAAAGCAGTTCAAAGAGTCCAGCTTCCATCTGTGTTTGGTGAAGGATGCACAGACCTTGGGGCATCTGAGACTCAGCTTCATCTCTAACACTTGGAATAACAAAGGTGTTAGTTTTCAAAGCTGCCGTCTCCCCTCCTGGGGTGGCTCTGCAGACCCAGTCCATGGAAAGTGGGAGACTTCAGAGCAGGCATTCTCCTTCTAGACTTTGCCTCCTTCTGGGAGATCTTTGGAGGGTGTCACAATGGTGGCCTCCTGAACATGGGTTATTGCCAGTAGAGGCCACGAACTAATGAACCTTACAAACAAATTCCTTCTGAGTTTTTGAGCAAATTGCCCACATAGAAACAGCCAGTTCTTTTCTTCCAGATGAGGGGTGCTATTTAATCAGGAGAAAGTAGAGGGTGCTCTCTACCCACGATAAAGTGATGAATGCAGAATGAATATCAATTCTTCCTTTGATTCAATCGCATTTCAAAAACCAAAGGAAGGAATTGCTCATGGAGAAAGAGGTAAAATTTCTGTGTCTTTGGTGTGCTTCAAATGAGTGTAAGATTTCAATGAAAACATATCTATAGCCTATGCATTCATACAGACATAATCTTTCATGACTTTGTTTAATATTGCATATATTGGTTGTCTAGTATCTTGACATGATGTCTTCATGAAGATAATCTAATGAAAATTTGACATTCAGTTAGCAGGCTATTGTAGAAATGAAGATATTTGTGATTTTTATTATAATATTTGTCATTCATAGCAAGATGGAAAAGTCAAGAAGTCAAGTTCATTTTTACATGGTAATTCTTTCACTGAGGTATTCTGATACCTCAAAAGACCTCCAGAACCATATTCTCAGACCCTTTCAGGTAACTCAAAACAATACCAGATTATTCTCTACTGAACCAAATTCTAGTAACCATAACAAGTAATTTTGAGAATATGTCTAAGGCATATATGTATCAAAAGTATTGCCTGATATTTTTCATAATAGCCATCTCGTTTTATTTTGAAAGATTGCTAAAAATGTAACTTATTATGAGAAAAATGGAGTCAATGGTACATGTAATAACATTTGTATATAAAGATTATGTCCTATGTCAAGTCTTTTAGTATTTAGAAATAACTTGTAAAGAAAAAAGTAGCATAATTTAAACTAACAAGTAAAATATACATTTACTTAATAAAAATAACAGAAATCATAAATAAAAAAGAAAATCATACTTTCAACATCACAATTTAAAGTATCATTTTCATATGACAAACCATTTTGTCTGTAGTAAAAAAAATTCATAGAAAAAAGTTAAAAATACAAGGTAAATTTAAACAACCAATGCTCTTGCTTGAAGTTGTGGTCTGCTTCTGTGTGTCAACAAGGCAGTGTAGGAATGAGGAAGGTTTTAAAGGTCTCCAGTTTGAAATCATATCCCTTCACTCATAGCTGCAATGGCCCTCAACTTGCAGCAGAAAGAATATGTAAACAGAGAAGCAGCAAGAATGTGATGCTCGATTCTTAATCCTGTTTCTGAGTGTGAAACTTTCTTTTCATTTTTTTCTTATTTCTATTCATATTTCTCTTTCTTCACTGTCAATGCCTGTCCAAAATTTCTAAAATAAATAAATGATCAAGGGTAGGTCAATAAAGATTGTTAATGCACAATGCCAGCATAAAACAATGCTTGGGACAGTGTCTTGAAGGTATTAGGGACATGAGTGAATAAGCAGAACCAGTACATTTCTATGTCATCCTTCTCAGATTTACAGCTTAGTGTGGAAGGAAAATATTTTAAAAATAATAGTGCCATTGATCATAGTAGAAATATGGATGGTGCATATGACAAGGGCACCTGATCTAAAGATAAAGAAAATGAGTTGTCACTTAAGACTACCTGATTATGGTTAATACATGGTAAGCTAGATGACTTGGAAGGATGATTATATTTACAACGTTATAATCTTTTTTCTCTCCATAATCTTTGTGAATTATTTACCAAAGTAAATAGTTTTAAAAAATAAAATCTTTAAAGAGACAGTAAAGGTAGTATAAAAAATAAGCCACATAAAGACAGGTATTACACAGAGAATCTGGATTATGTTGTCTTTGATATTTTTAACTACAGAAAGACATTTGATTGTAATATATATATATATTATCTTGTAATATATATCTTGTAATATATTATATATAATATATATTATATATATATTATCTTGACTTGAAAATTTGGATCTAAGGATATGTTTTTTGGAAAGGAGGTTCTGTTTTTGTTTCCACAGGAAGTAAGAGGCTATGGATTTGTTAAAGATTAAGATAACATCAGGTTTGACCAGCCAAGATCCCTTGAAAGGTCTCCAATGACACCATGGCCCAGATGATCCAACATCCAAAATCAGCTTCAAGGCAACTGGCTCAGAGAAAACAGCATCACAGACTACTCCAGTCAGGACTTGACCATAATCCTAAAATTTTCTGTGTCCTCATAAGATTACCAACACCCTCTATCAGCAAGAAATGGCCTAGAAAACTATGACCATGTTCCCAAAAAATGGATTATGGATGTTTGTCTTTGTTTAGGTTCTTAGTTAAAAATGTTATTGGTCGTAGTCAATCTATTTCTAAAAGAAGAAAAAAGGATATGATATAAAAATATAAGATATAGATATCATAGGATGAAAGGGTAGATTATTAAATCTACCTTTAACGAGCAACAACTTGTTTGAAATATTTTACATTCCTATGGATTTTATTATTGATAAAAATTTAAAGTTAATTTTATTATACTGTATTTATATTTCTACTCTTGTTTAAAATATTTTGTTTGTGCAACTCATTTAAAATTGTAGTGTATAACTGAGAAATACAGATTAATAATTAGTCATCTATGATAATCAAACTTATCATGTTAGTTAAGTTTTCCAGGTATACATAGATATGTTTCAATTAGGTAGACAGTCTTCAAACACTTCAAAGACCTACAGAATATGGTAGTTAAAATGTTTTAAAAACTTAGACTTTCTGGACAGTAAGACACGTCTGCTCCTGACAGCACCAATTTACTTTAAAGAAAAAGATGGCCATACGGAGTTTATCTTCTTCTTGGCAAAAATAGCCATTTGGGCAAGAAGCCATTCTTGCCTGGACTGCTTGACAAAATGTTGTATTGACGGGACACGCAGGACCCTTAGGAAGGTGACCACTAAACTTTGCAAAGGGAGATGGTCCTTCAGGTTCCTGCTTCACAGAGGAAACTGCCAGACATTCTACAGGACACAGAGAAAAGTGACTAAGAGACTAGGCCTGTGGGTTAAAAATGGATGCCCCAACATTGCAGAGGAACTTTGGATGACTGTGTAGGCAGGCAGATGTCTCTGTCATTCTAGATTTTTGGAAGTTGCTTACAATGCTCTTTCTGTTTTCTTAAGTATTATTGTATCCTTCTGAGGTCTTTGATGTAGTTGAAGACTAGATAATTATAATTTTCCTTAGTTATGATAAAAAATAAGTTAGATATGAAACCTTAGACTCACAAACATAGGATAAATAAAATATTTTCTTTGAATTTGCCAAATAGACTAGATATTGTAACTATAATTCTTGCTTGATAACTGTTTTGTTATATATAATTTTACTATGTTAAAGTTAAAATTTTCTTTTTTAATTAAACAGAAAAGGGAAAATGCTGTGGAATAATGCTTTTGTGCACTGGTTTAATAAAATGCTGATTGGCCAGTAGCCAGGCAGGAAGTATAGGCGGGATAAGCAGACAAGGAGAATTCTGGGAAGAGGAAAACTGAGTCAGGAGATGCCAGTCCACCATCCAGGGAACAGCATGTAAAACAACACACAGGTAAAGCCAAGGAATACATGGCAACATATAGATTAACAGAAATGGGCTGAATTTAAATGTAAGAGCTAGTCAGTAGTTAGCCTGAGCTAATGGCCAAGTTGTTATAAATAATATTAAGCCTCTGTGTGATTACTTTATAAGCAGGCCACAAGACTGCAGAGCCCAGGCAGGACTGGAGAAACTTCCAGCTACAAGGAATTGACTATACTAGGTTGGCTTGTGGGCATATCTGTAAGGGATACTTTAAAACTGGGTTAATTAATGTACAAGACTTATGAATGATCCAACATTTTTAAAACTCAAAATAGTGAATACCCTAAAATAGAATAAACATTTTGTTAACTGAGAGTAATTCAAATTATTGTTGGGAAGTACACTGAATATGCAGAAAAACAGCAGTCATGTGTGAGTGATATCCTTTACCCCAGAAGAAGTATATTTATTAATAAGTTATAACCATTGGGAATTGAACCTGGGTCCTCTCAAAGAGCGGGCAGTGCTCTTAATGCTTGAACCATCTCTCCAGCCCAGATATTATAATTTTCTGATGCTACTGTGAATGACAGCATTTTCATGATCTCTTTATTAACATGCTTGTTAGTAGGCAACAACTTTATGTAAGTTGATGTTGCATCATCTCACTTCAATGAAAATGTTCATCATTCCTATGAATTTTCTGGTGGGTTTTTTGGGCTACCTTATGTATAGTATCGTATCATCTTCAAACAGGAGTAACTAATCTTTTTCTGTCTGTACACTTTCAGTTTCCTTATATTATCTTATTGCTCTAGCTACAGCTTCAAGCACTGTATTACAAACAAATGGAGATAGTGGAAAGCCATGTCTCATTCCGTATTGTAATGGAATAGCTTCTAAGTTTTCTTATTTTAGGATGTTGACTGTGCATTTGTCTTATGTTGAAGTAGGCTTTGTCCAGTCCTACTCATTTTAAGACTTCAATAATGATGGCATTTTGGATTTTTGTCAAAGGCTTTTTCTGCATCGAATGAGATGATCATGTGATATTTGTCTTTAACTCTACTTCTATGATTTGTTATATTTATTGGCTTACAAATGTTCAACCATCTCTGCATCTCTGGAGTAAAACTAACTTGTTCTTAGCAGATGATCTTTTTGTTTTATGCCTATATTTGGTTTGCATGTATTTTATTGAAGATTTTTTTAATCCATGTTCATTAGCTATATTTTATTTTTCTGCCCTTTACCTTATTTTAGTGCACAGATATACTTGCTGATAAACATGCATCTGATAAAGCAAATAATTAATAGTTATAATTAATTAATGGTTATTAAAATAGATTATCATACTAGTAATAAACCTAACTAAGTAGATGCAAGACCTTTACAGTGAAAAGAAAAGATTAAAGCTCTGAAGAAAGAAGTTGAGTAACTCTAGATGACAGAAATATTTCTCATGTTCATGGATCGGTAGAATTTGTATTGTGAAACAACCATCCTTCAAAAAGCAGCAATAAACTTAATATAATCCTAACAAAAATTCTCATGATATTCTTTAAAGAAATAGAAAAAGAGTGCCAAAATTCCTATGGAAGCACAAAACATCCTGGCTAGGAAAAACGCCCTTGAACAAAATGAACAAGACTGAAGGAATTACCATACCCAGATTTCACAGTGTATCACAGAACTACGGTGATAAAAACAGCATTGTACTGAAACCAAAACAGACAAGTAGATCAATAAAGCAAAAATTAGAGTATCCAAACATGAGTGCACTAATTTATAGACAATTAATATTTGATAAGATATCAAAAATATATACTGGAGGAAAGACAGTATATGCAACAAATGTTGCTGGGAAAACTTGATTTCCACATGTAGAGGAATGAAATTAGACCTATTTCTATTACCCTGCACAAAATGAACTCCAGATGGATCAAAGATCTCAGCATAAAACCTAAAACACTGAAATTTCTGGAAGATAACAGACAGAACCTCATATCTATGAAAAGGCTTTCTGAATAGGACTTCATTCACTTGGGAATTAGGCAAACAATTAACAAATGGGAACTCATAAAACTTAAAAGCTTCTATATAGCAAAGGAATCAATCAGCTGGGTGAAGAGGAACCACACATACTAAGAGAAAATCTTTGCCAGATACACATAAGAGAGAGAGAAAGGATTACTATCCAGAAAACACACAAACACCCCTCAAAAAACAAAGAATTGGGAAAACAAGCAACCCAATTAAAAATGAGCTATGATCTGAACAGAGGATTCTAAAAATAAATAAGAATGGCTTAGAAACATCTTTTAATGTATTCAGCGGCATTAGCCATGAGGAAAATGCAAATTGAAAATACTCTGAGATTTCATTTGGCTCCTCTTGGAATGGCTAAGATCAAGATCACAACTGACTTCAAACACTGGTGAAGATGTGTGGAAAGCAGAACTCTCATGTACTGTTGGTTTCTTTGCACACTGGTGCAGCTACTAATGTAATCATCAGCGTATAAAATTCTAAAAGAGAAAAAAATGTATATCTACTATATGATACAACTATACTTATTCATGACATATGCCCAAAGAACTAATTTTACTGCTTCTCAGTCAGGTCCATTGTCACTCTATTCACAATGGCTTAGAAATGAAAGAAACTAAATGTCCATCAAGTGACCAATGGATAACGAAAATATGATACATACACACATGGAATTTTATTCAGCTTTAATGAAGAATGAATTATGAAAATTTTAGGTAAATGGGTAGAACTTGAAAATAGTTTACTGAGTGAGGTAGCTCAGACCCAGAAGACAAACACGCATGCTCTTCCTTATTTGTCAATCATATCTCTTGAATCTCTAGATTTGAAAACATAACCTGAAGAAACCACTGAAGTTACAAAAATAGAAAGGTATCATAGGAGAGTGGGGAGAAGGAGTGGGAGAAAGTAGGACACAGGTATTATGAAGGAAGATGTTAGATAAATTGGTCAGGACTTTGATTGGGGAGGGCCTAGTGAGGGTGATTTAGAGGAAGTGGGAGAAAGAAGAGATAAGCAACACCAAAACCAAAACATATTCATTTATAAACTTATTTAAAATGCATATACAATATATCTAAATATGTCATGTCTATGTAGAAGAAATACCACTATATAGAAGAAGATACCACTGTTGTATATAGCCAGAAAGGATGCTTTATTCTATTACTGAGACACTTGCTCAACCATGCTCATTGTTGCTCTATTCACAATGGCCAAAAATTGAAAACATTTTAGATGTTCATCAAAGTATGACTGGATAAAGAAAACGTGGTATTTACACAATGGAATATTACTAATCTATTAAAAAGATATCATGACATTCACAGGAAAATGGATGGAGCTAGAAAAAAATTATTCTGAGTGAGGTTATCCAGACTCAGAAAGACAAATATGGTATGTATTTGTGGATGTTGGCTATTAAGTCTTCCATAAGCAAACTACAGTCAGTATAAGTACAGAAGTTAGCTACAGAGTAATGTACTAGAAGGGAGAGATGGATCTTTCTAGGAAGGGAAACAGAATAGATTGTTAATGAATGGGGGGATAACGAAATGGGGAAGTGGAGGGATTACAGGGAGGCAGAGCCATAATTAAAGGCCATTTGAGGGATCGTATGTAAACCTAATACATTTGAAACTTCATATAATATATACATATATGAAGGCAATCTAACTGAAATCACCAAATAATGTTCAGAGACAGAACTCCAACCAGACATCTCTTGTCACCTATTGAAGCTTCCACTATTGTTGCTAGAGTTTTCCTGGTCCTGCCTGGCCCACGGTCAGGACAAATCTCTCTCACCCGCCAGTCCCGCAGCTGCTCAGACCCAACTGAGTAAACACACAGAGACTTATATTGCTTACAAACCGTATGGCTGTGGAAGGCTTCTTGTTATCTAGTTCTTACATCTTAAATTAACCCATTTCTATAAATCTATACCTTGCCACATGGCTCGTGGCTTACCAGTATCTTACATGTTGGTACTCATAGCGGTGGCTGGCAGTGTCACTTGCCTCAGCCTTCCACCTCCCAGCATTCTCCTCTCTGCTTGTCCTGCCTATACTTCCTGCCTGGCTACTGGCCAATCAGTGTTTTGTTTATTAACCAATCAGAGCAGCACATTTAACATACAGAGCATCCCACTGCACACTACTGGAAATGTGGTAGATCTAACTGAACTGTTGGCAAAAGGGATTCCCCCAGGAACCCCCAAACACCTCAGGCAAGACTATTGGTTGCTCTCTATAAATTGCCAGGAAGGCCCTATTGCTGAAGACAATGCTACACAACTCATTAAACACAAAGAAGTCAATCTGGTGCCTACCTAGAACCTTCACCCCTGTGGACTTACGTTCATTGTGCTTGGGAGGTAATATGCACACTATCAAAGGAGAAAAGTAAACATCAAGCCAGTTATAAAACCATTAATCCAAAGTGATGACGTGCTCACAAAACGCACAAGTACAGTAGTGGCACAAAGCTTGTGGATATAACCACTCGATATCTGACTGGACTTAAGGTCCACTCCATGAGATGGAACACATATCTGACACTGCTCAGGTGGCCAAGAACCTGAGAGTGGATAGGCCAGGGACCTACTGGGAAATCAAATACTACTTTTCTGCTAAAGGAATGTAACCATAAAATGACTCCTAACAACATTCTGCTGTACCCATAGATCAGTTCCTGCTCAGTCATCATCAGAGAAACTTCCCCCTCCAGCAGACAGGAATGAATACAGAGACCAAGAGACAGACGACGTACAGAGAGTGAGAGATCTTGGCACCCTCAGCCCCCAACAGGAAGTCTACATCAAATCCCTCTCGTGATGGCTCAGGGATCAGGGAACCCTGCAGGAGAGGAGGCTGAAAGATTGTGTGAACCCCGGGTTGTATGGAGGACAATGAGGGAACAAAACCTTCTAAACACAGCAGGAGCAATGTCTATACAAACACAAAGACTGGGGTAGCATGCACGGGGTCTGGGCGGGTCTGGGCCAGGTGGGTCCCAGCACTGAGAGGGCAAGTGGACACAAATCCCCATCCATACTCTAAAAACTATCTCTAATTGAGAAATATTTGCAAATGGAAATTAGTTTTCTCTGGGAAATTC
Source organism: Peromyscus eremicus (assembly GCF_949786415.1). Classification (NCBI taxonomy): domain Eukaryota; kingdom Metazoa; phylum Chordata; class Mammalia; order Rodentia; family Cricetidae; genus Peromyscus; species Peromyscus eremicus. The sequence continues at coordinate 86,500,572 of NC_081422.1, read as the reverse complement.
CCTTGTGTCAGGTTTTTGCCTGACCCAGATTCTACAAAAATGTCCCCATCTAAGACTCTTAGCAATATTGGATACGTAGCCTGTACTGGCCCTCTCCTGTGACCAGATCAGTGTCTAGCCCAATTGTTATCAGAGAGGCTTCATCCAGCAACTGTTGGAAACAGATACAGACCCACAACCAAACATTAGGCCAAGTTAGGGGAATTTCTGCAGAAAACAAGGAGTTAGGATCGTAGGAGCCAGAGGAGTCAAAGACACTACAAGAAACCCAGACACACCTAACCTGGGCTTGTAGGGGCTCACAGGGACTGAGTTAACAGCCAGGGAGCGTGCATGGTACTAACCTAGGCACTCTGCATGTATGTTACAGTTGTTTAGCTTGGTCCTCTTGTGGAACTCTTAACAGTGGGAACAGGGCCTGTCTCAAACCCTTTTCCCGACTTTTGGGACCCTACTCCTCGTTCTGGGTCATCTCGCTCTGCCTTAACACATGGAGAGGCGCTTAGTCTTACTGCAACTTGCTATGTTGTGTTTTGTTGAGACCTGCCCTTTCCTAAATAGAAACAGAAGAGGCGTGGATTGGGGGTTCGAGGGTGGGAACAAAGGGTTTGGGATTGGGGGAGGGCCTGAGAGAAGAAGAGGAAGGGGAAACCGCAGCTGGGATGTAAAATAAACAAATAAATAAATTTACTGAAAAAAATAAAATAAAAAAGAAAAGAAAATTAGTTTTCTCCAATGGAGTCTCACTGGGGAAACAAACTACTCTTAAAGGCAGGCCCCATGTCTAGCAGTAGATGGTCAATGCAATGCAAACTCAATGTCATATTTGGAGGATGTTTGTCCCGTATGTTGCAAGGGAAGTTTTTAACCTAACAGGTCCTTTGCACACGTACTATGGCTTCTAATTTTGTGTTTGTATGTGATTCCCGTGTGTATGAATGTGTGTGTGCGTGTCTGCATCTATATGTGTTTCTGGTGCATTTTCCTTCGCTCTTCTTCTGCTTGTTTGGTTTGTCCTATTCCAGCTTTTTCTTTGTTTGTGTTATCTGATTTTATTTTATTACTATTTAGATGTCTTTTTTTCTTCTAAGAAAAGACAGAGAGGGAGAAGATTCAGGAGGGGAAGTGGGGGAGAATCTCAAAAGATTTGGGGAAGGGGAACTGTAATCAGAATATGTTGTATGAAAAAAAATCCATGTTTTTATAAAACAAAACCAGAAAAAATATCTAGAGAGCAAGTGAAATAACTTACTGGATAAAGTGCTTAATGAGCTAGCATGAGGACCAAGTTTGATTACCAATACCCACATAGAAGTTGAGGTATTATGCTGTACTTCTATAATCTCAGTACTGGGGTGCTGAAAACAGGTGAATCCCTAGGACTTGTTGGCAATCAGTCTATCCTAACTATTGAACACTGGGTCTCAGAGAGAGACTCTATCTTAAAAAAATAAAACAAAGAAGCAGGCTACCAGAATGACACCAGGGTTGACATCCTCCCTCTATATTCATGTGTGCACACACAAGAACATACCACACACACCAAATCCAATTACTGAGTGAAAGAGCATTATTATGTGACCTAGAACTTGCATTTATGATAATGGAAACATCCCATAGATAGTTTATGAATGCAGGACAGGATCAGCCCTCTGTGAGGTGGTTAGAAGAGTCCAATCCTGGCTGGCTCTTCCTGAACATGAAATTCTAGCAAAGAGATAGATAAGCAAGGTTTTCAATGCAGGAGAAAAATTCACAAACATGTAGAGCTGAGGATGGAAGTTTTAATTCACTTAAAATTAATAAAAAATTGAAACAGGATAAAAATAGAACTTGCAGTTTTAATAAATTTTGCCTTCTTTCTCCAAAGATAACATCTCTCTGCTTTGTTGAATGATGTGTTCATGAGGAGACTTAAGAGCTCCTATTTATGCTATTGGGTCTAAGTTGCCTCTCTTAAGAAACAAGGCTCAGCCAGGCGGTGGTGGCGCACGCCTTTAATCCCAGCACTCGGGAGGCAGAGCCAGGCGGATCTCTGTGAGTTCGAGGCCAGCCTGGGCTACCAAGTGAGTTCCAGGAGAGGCACAAAGCTACACAGAGAAACCCTGACTCGAAAAACCAAAAAAAAAAAAAAAAGAAACAAGGCTCAACATCTTTTTGAAGGTGGGTTGAGACTATTTGGTGCCTACGAATAATCTTTCAAGTGGTGCTCAAATGTTAGTCTGTGTTCTCATGACAGTCCCTCTTAGCACATGTTTAAATCACGCCATTAAATTAAGATTTTCACAACAGAAAATGTGTATCTTTAATGATAGATTTAATTTACAATTACCTCACTATTCATATTTTCAAGGAGAAAGTAAAGGAGGGTAATGAAAGTAAGACTGTAGTCATGGTAATTAATTAAGTTAATAGACTGTAGTCATGATACTAAGTTAAACCCACTCAATTATCAACAGAACTAGATCATATTAATTCTAAAATGTTTTCAAAAGTTCTAAAGTGATATGGTTTTATATTAATTGCTATACAACTGTTCAAGTAGAATTAATTTACTAGTACAAGGCCTACTGATAGTATTTCCATAGAATAAAATGAGGAAAACAGAATCTTAATGACACTTGTACCTACCAGAATTACTCATAATTTTAATTTTATTTTATATAAAATTATATATTCTTATAATCTTATGTTTTATATGCCATATTTGTTTCCTTTTCATACTCTTCTATGATAATTGCTGAATTATACTCACCATGCAACACAATTACTTTGAAGTTTTATTCTAATTATTCCCAAACAATAAGAGAAATAAGGAAACCCATACATACTTATAGTTTTATTAATATAGAAAATAATGCAGGTGCTACTTCAGTGATAAAATATACAAGTCCAAATTAAAAGACGAATAGAACAAAAGCTAGAGAGCTTTACAGACAGTGTCATCCATCATAAACATTAGTAACTCTGTGTTACTGGTAAAATCATGGGATGGTCACACTTATTTCCATGGTAGTTCTCAATTGCATGAGACTTTAAGAGAATGAAGGTTAACAGCGTCCCTTCAAGAAAACAAAACTCTCTATTATCTATAGCATTATAAGTTCTTTATCTTAGTATAATATAAAAGTAAAATTAAATTACATATGTATTTATAAATAAAGTTTTATTTGTGCCAATTATGACACACAAGCAACCAATAAGCTGAATACACAGTAAAAGTATTCAAATAGAAATTTCAGCTCTGAAATTTTCATCAAGACTATTACATTCATAAAATCCATAAAAATAGTTCATGTAATTTCATTTATAGTAATTTTAAATATTTATTACATTAAAAGAACCAACACATTAAAACCAATTCTATTTATTTATTTAAAATAAATTTTTTCTTATACAAAACATCCCAACCACTGTTTCTGCTTCCTCCACTCTTCTAAGATACTCCCACCTCCTCTCTTCCTCATATCCACTTCCTCTCCATTTCCTCTTCAGAAAAAAGCAGGCCTCCAAAAGATGTCAGCCAAACATGATTAAACAAGATATAACAAGAAAGGCAAAAGATCGCATATTGAGCTGGACAAGGCAACTCAATAGGAGGAAAAGAATCCCAAGAGCAGACAAAAGACTTAGAGATACCCTCACTCCTACTGTTAGGAGTCCCACAAGAACACCAGGCTAACAGCCATAACATATAGCTATAAAAGTAATTCTTAAATGCTTGTTCTAGTTGAAATCTTTTAATAACAATCTGTTATTTACATAAGGATATCATTGAGATTTTGATAAGAATTATGTCATCTGTGAATTATTTTAGTAATATTTTCACAATATTATGCCATTCCATGAACATAAGAATTCTTTCAATCCTTTAGTGTATTATTTAGTTTTTTTTAGTGTCTTAAAATTATTATGTTGCATTTTTATCCTCTGTATTGTGAAACTGCTTATCAAGTATAGGAGTTTTCTTGGTATATGTCATCTCATCTGTGAATTCTTGCAATACTTTGGGTTCTTATTTTCCTATTTTGAGTCTTTTAATTTTTTTTTTTTTTTGGTTTTTTTCGAGACAGGGTTTCTTTGTGTAGCTTTGCGCCTTTCCTGGATCTCGCTCTGTAGACCAGGCTGGCCTTGAACTCACAGAGATCCGCCTGGCTCTGCCTCCCGAGTGCTGGGATTAAAGGCGTGCGCCACCACCGCCCGGCCGAGTCTTTTAATTTTTATCTTATGTTTTATTGCCCTAGATAAAACTTCAAACATTATATTGAGTAATAACGGAGAGAACAAATTTTCTTATTTTGTTTTTAAAGAAAATGCTTTCTACTCCATTCCCTCCCACATTCAGTGTACTGTTGTCTACTTTGTATGTAGTTTTATATGTTAAAATATGTTCCTTTGTCTTCCTAGTTTCAACAGGGCTTTTGTTATGAAAGGTTGTTGAAATCTGTTCAAGGATTTTTATACATTGATTGAGATGAACTTATGATAGCTATACTTAAGATTACTTATGTGCTGCATTGAAGTTATTGATTTGTGCTTGTTAAGTTAAACTTGAACCTCTGGAATAAAACCAATTTGATCACGGTGTATGATCTTAATGTGTTCTTGACTTCTTTTAAACTGGGGATTTGAATCCAGGGCTTAGTGTATGTTAGGTAAGTGCTTTACCACTGAGCTATATCTACGGGCTGTCATATAGAAGCACTGAAATTTTTTAAAAGTAATCCTTAGCAAAAAATTTAATGTTAAAGGTATTATTATGTGACGTCAAATTATAATACAGAGCAATTGTAACATAAACAGCATAGTAACCACACACACACACACACACACACATATACATGAGCAATGTAGACCAGGGGGGAAAAAAGGAGTTCCCAGAAATAAACCTACATAATTCTTATCAACAAATTTTTGACAAAGCAGTCGAAATATATGCTGGAGAAAGGACAATCTCTGTAACAAATGTTTTTAGCACAGTAGTATTCCCCATGTAGAAAGTTGAAACTAGATCCATTTCTCTCACTCTGAACTCTTTCACACACAAATAATCCAAAGACAATAAAATTCCTTAATGTATTAATGCAAGATCTTAAACTTTGAAAGAGCTAGAAAAAAATTGGGATGACATTTCAAGATATAGACATAAGCCAGGTGATGGTAGTACATGACTTTAATCCCAGCACTTGGGAGGCAGAGCCAAGCGGATCTCTGTGAGTTCCAGGCCAGCCTGGTCTACACAGTGAGATCCAGGACAGGCACCAAAACCACACAGAGAAACCCTGTCTCAAAAAACCAAAAAAAAAAAGAAAAAAAGGAAAAAAAAAGATATAGACATAAAGGGACTACAATAAAATAAGAATTAATTCCAAGGACTGACAAATGGGATGTTATGAAATTAAAAGTTTTGGTAAGGCAGCTGGGCGGTGGTGGCGCATGCCTTTAATCCCAGCACTCGGGAGGCAGATCCAGGCAGATCTCTGTGAGTTCAAGGCCAGCCTGGGCTACCAAGTGAGTTCCAGGAAAGGCGCAAAGCTACACAGAGAAACCCTGTCTCAAAAACCAAAAAAAAAAAAAAAAAAAAAAAAAAAAAAAAAAAGTTTTGGTAAGGCAAAATGTATGATTCCTCAAGTGAAGACAGCCTTGACAGTGTATAGTAGACAAAGGAATAATATCTAGAATATGCAAAGTGCTCAAACCAAACACTTCCAAATTCAGTCACTAAATGAGCTAATAAATTGAGTAGAGAGTTCTCAAAAGGTTCATACAAATGACAACAAATACTTGAACAACTGATCAGCTTACTTTAGCCAGGGAAATGCAAGCAGAGACTAGACAGTCCAAGGGCCTAAGGTAAAAACAAATACTACTGTTCTGCTACTAGAACATAGCTATAAAATGACTCCTCCTGCTGGGTGGTGGTGGCGCATGCCTTCAATCCCAGCACTCGGGAGGCAGAGGCAGGCAGATCTCTGTGAGTTTGAGGCCAGCCTGGTCTCCAAAGTGAGTTCCAGGAAAGGCGCAAAGCTACACAGAGAAACCCTGTCTTGAAAAAACCAAACAAAAAAAGAAAAGAGACTTCTTCTAGTGTCCAACTCACTCCAATCACCATGCCCATCATCAAAAAAGTAAGTAGCGGAGAGGCTAAAAACAAGAGAACAAGGGAAAACAAGAATTCCTGTGTGCTGTTGGGTATTGTGCACCCACTCTGAAAATTACTGTGGAGTTTTGTAGTAAAGAAAAAGTAAACTACCATGTAAGCTTTCCTTATCACTTCTAGATACATGCCCAAAGACTCAAATCAGTGTACAGTAGAGTCACTGTACACTAAAGTGTATTGCTGCTCTACCACAACAGGCAGGAACTGGAACCAACTTAGATGTACATCAACAGAACAGAGAAAAAAATGTATATATACCCAGTGGAATTTGATACAGTCATACACAAATGAACTATGACTATGTGGAAGATGGATGTAACTGAAAATCATGTTAAGCAAAATAGCAAAATAAGCCATGCTCAGTGAGGGTGTGTGGTATCCTTATTTAAAATTTTATGTGGAAGCCAGATTTAAATTTATATATATATATTATATATATAATATATATGTGTATGTATATATGCATATAGATGTATGCATATAATTCTAAGTATTTATGTAGGGGAGAGCCTAAAACTATGAAGATTGGGATAGAAAGAAGAGTTATTAAAAAGGGGGAAATTAAGGAACGGAATACATGTAATAGGAATGCAGAAAGGGGACTAACTATCCTGAGGAGAAGGAGAAACTTACAGAGGTGGAGAGGGGGCGTGGTGGAGGGTAGTAATGGAGAGGAGTGAGTGCAGGAGCACAAGTGTAATGACATGTATGAAGACACTGTGATGAAACTAATTACTTTGTATGTTAGCCCAAAATTCATTTAAAATTTAATTAAAAAGCATTTCTTTTCACATGTGGGTGATTGTGTGCACGCGCGCACATGTTCATATGTATTTGTATGCATGTGCATATGAAGGCCATGGTTGATCCTAGGTATCCTGCTCAATCATTTCAGATTATATTTTGAGGCAGGGTCCCTCTTTGTACCTAGAGCATATTGATTTGGTTAGACTGATTAGACAGCAAACTCCAGGGACCTTCTTGTCTCTGATACTTCAGCACTGAGATTATAGGATTATGTAGCTGCTTTTGTTTTTCATGGATACTGGCAATCCAAACTCATGTTCTCAAGTTTGTATAGCAACTACTTTGTAGATACCCACCTCCCTAGCATAAAAATTGCCAGTTTTAAATACACATTAGAAACATTAGTCATGCATTGCTTTATAGTGTTGACAGAAGGTGTAGTCACAGTGATTATAGCCGAATTTGTGACTTTGATTGCTCTTTCCCTGACACAAGCATTGATGTAGTTTGTTGTATACATGTACTACTTGCTGGTCAACAGTAGACCCTCATGAAGAGCTGGAGATAATGTGTCATAAAAATCTTGGAAGCAGCATGGTAGTGTGGGAGAATACTGCTTTAAATTTAAATTCTGGACCAGTGATATTATGTGCAATGAGCAAATATACATATCTGTATACTGTATGTTTTCAAATGTGTATAATTGTAAACACACATATTATATCATTTAATCTACATTTTTCATTCTTGCAATATAATAAAATACGTCTTATCAGTACTCTATGTGATGTATATCCAATCAAATCTGTTCATAATATTTCAATATTTTAATTAATTCAATAATGTTAACTGCTGTGTGGCTTCATTTTCCCATTCTCAGTTGGCAAGCTAGAAGATAATTCTCACCCTAATTCAGCTCCTAGGGTGCCGTCAGCAAGAGATTGACCTTGTTGTGGATTGTGACCTCTGACCCTGCCACTATCTTCTTGCAACAACACTACCCTTACACATATAATGAACTGTATACAAGGATACAGAGATACTATCTCAGGGAAGGGGTAAGGCAGATATCCATTGTTTCTGGATATTTCATTGGCCTTTTGTACATTACAGAAGACAAGAAAAACTGATGATTGCTTAGTAGCCAGTCCAATGCAACATTTATTATTAAAATTCTAAACACATTGCTTTCAAGGCATTGACACCTAAACACTTCCAGAAGTATCAAATGACTTCTCATTAATAACCATTATATTAATCACTGTTGCCCAGAACGAGAATCTGACTGAGAAATCCCCTGGTAGAAATTGCTATAATCGTTCAAACTACAGGAATGAATATTTTTCCACATAATTATTGCTGTCATCTTATTGAAAAATATCCCATTAGAAGGCAGCTTTTAGTTACGTAAATCGTGTTGATTAATTTTTAATTTCCAGCATTTATATGACATTGCACAAGTAAAGATCTTTGATAATTTAAATGGTAAGCTGAGCAATTATTAAAATAACTCACAGCAATTCAAACATTCATTTACTTACTAGAAGTGCCATACATCATTAGCTCCTGATTAAAACAAAGTTTGGGAAATTGCAAAAGCTAAATCGATCACTAAAATATGTATTTCTGGCTTTCTCTTTTGCATGCCATGCAGTAAGCCTAAGCTGCAGGAACTAAAAGGACAAAGCTCTGGTGGAAAATTTTCAAAACAAGGGGAAATCTAAATTACAATAGCATTCTGGAATCCTAACCTTGTGTTCAAATACATATTTGCTTCTCTAAGTAAAGAATATAAGCTTCCTACAATAAGGCAACATCTCACTATCTCAGTTACTCCTTTATTTAAGCTAACACAATTTAAGTAAAAAAATGTGAGATTATGCATATAGAATGAGCTTTCAGCTTTAGATATTTATTATATGTTTTAGTCTTTGTATTAAGTATGAATTCTTAGATAGCTTTTGTTGTCCTTGTTTGTACATTCGTACAGTAGTGTACTGAATTCATAATGCTGTACCGAATGCTAACATTTTTCAGTATACATAATTGCTTAGTGGTTAGTATGAAATAAGTAATAAGTAATAAGTAATGGCCTTGGCCGGGCGGTGGTGGCACATGCCTTTAATCCCAGCACTCGGGAGGCAGAGTCAGGCGGATCTCTGTGAGTCCGAGGCCAGCCTGGGCTACCAAGTGAGTTCCAGGAAAAGGTGCAAAGCTACACAGAGAAACCCAGTCTCAAAAAAAAAAAAAGTAATGGCCTTATATTTTACCCCCATCATCATTCTTCAGATATACTACAGGCCACTTAATGATAGAGATGCACTCTGTAGAACAGCAAGGGCAATTCCACCATTATCATCACAGGACATGGCCTCTTGATGTAAACCAGGGATGTAGGAAATATGAGGTCTGTAAGGCTCTTGCCATCAAGACATGAAAGACTGTTGGCAACAACCTGGATTTTTATAAGCAGAAGAAATATACCCTAAAATAATGATTAAAGGTATACTATATTAAATATAGACCTGTACTTTGGTCATCATACTTGTGAATGGTTACATGCTGCATAACTAGTGGTGGCTTTGTACCACTCTTCTGAATAAGGTTAACTAATATAAGTATGGCTATAAACATTGAATAATGCATTGAACTGTGAGATTACAAATGCTACAGTGCCACCAGTAACCACCTTTGATCAAAACATCTTCATTTATATGGCAAATGACCATTTCTGGCCATTACACAAAGATCAACATTTTTATATACAAAATAAATATCTTTTGATTCTTAATAACCTTCTGTATTATCTTTTATAAATTAAAACAAAGCCCACACTAGTTTTACTTGAGTTTCCTATCAATTGTTAGGGTTGAGGTAAACAGAAGATTTTAAATGTAGATGGCTAGATGGTTGTCCAATAATACATGATTGTTCCCAAGCCCCAAAGAAACTGCAGATGAACTAGAAAATGAGTTAAAGACAATAAATTAAAATATTCTAAACTTTAAGTGTTATATATCAAGATATTTTTAAAAATACGTATAAGTATTAAAAGCGGATGGTCGTTATAGTTAAATGGCTTTAAAGGGAATTGACAGATAATTTTTTCACATTTTATTTTCCAGAATTCACTAAAATTTCACGCACAAATATTTAATAATTTGTGTAAACTGAAACTAGGTAAAGGTAAAAGAATGTTTACCTTATGATTTCACTTTAAAAATATACATAGCTCAATTGGAGAGTTTAAAAAAATCAGTAATCACAATATGCTAAATTAAATATTAAAACAGAACAAAAGTTAACATCTTTACTGGACCAGAAATAATTTCTACACCACCACTGCAGAACATCTTTTAAAGGGCAGTTAACTGGATCTTAAGATATAAGAATTTCAAGAGGAGTGATTTCAGGAAAAAAACATTTGTGAGAAAAAAGATATGCAATTGTACACAGTAATATGAATGCATATAATTCAAGGCACCCAGGTTCTGGAATATTGCAATTGTTCAATAAATTTCCTTAAATGAATGAAACATGAAGTTCCAAGAAAAAATAGGAGAAAGGTCTTCTAAGGATTTTAAAAAGTGCCATAAGAAGGAAAGGAAAAAAAAATGTTTGACTTTAAGTCTGTTTCTATTTTTTTCTATTTTCTAGCAAGTATTTTTAACCTCATAAGTCCTATTTTACATTTGTAACCTGCAGATTTTATCTACAAACCATTCAGGAACCACACAACATTTAATCCTTCAATCTAAATTTGTGTCTGATTTTCCTCTGTATTTGTATTCCTATGTATTTCTGGACCTGTTTACCTTCAGTGTTACTCCATGGTCCACTCTGGTATTGACTGCTCTAATTTAGGAGAGCCCTTCTTGTGTGAGGTCAGTCTCCTGTCTCTGTTAGGGGAGCTTACTCCCTCTGTGACTCTTGCCTCTTCTGCTCCAGAGCCAACAATTTCCTTGTAGAGTTCAGTTTAGCGGAGGCAGTGCAGAGGATAAGAAGAATACCAGGATTACGTCTTCATGGTGATCACAGATCCCACCAGATAGACACATTGTGCTCTCATCTTCTGTGTTGATCCCCTAATCTAGGGTTCTAATAACACCATTTCATTGAATTGTCTCCTCTAGAGTATTTGGAGGTTACATTTTGAGGCTTAAATATTAAATGCTTCTCTGGAGAGACAGGAAGATTGCAAGTTCTTGCCTGTCTGGATAAATTAGGGAAGAACAAAAGAGAAAAAGAAAAACAGAAAATTAAAATAGAAGAAGGAGGAAGAGGAGGAGGAGGAGGAGGAGGATGAGGAAGAAGAAGAAGAAGAGGAAGAAGAATAAATAATGGGGTTATAAATTCAGTGATGGAGCTCTTGCCTGGCATGCACAAGGGTCTAGATTTAATCTGTAGCACTGTAAACACACAAACAAGCTAAAGTATACATTTTGATTCTATTGCAATGCTCTCTCTATAAGACAACAATATCATCTCATTAATATATGTGATGAAGAAATTTTATGAACTGTAACTCATGAGAAGACAAAATGTGGAAGAAGGAACAATAACAGCAACAACCCAAAATCATTGTGCTGCTAAGAATTTTTTGAGTTAACCTAACAAAGTAACCTTGGACTAAAACAAAGGGGATTTCTTCTCACAGTCTTGGGTAGGCAGACCTTGTCTTTGGTTCAGTTGTTCCACCATTTAGTGACATCATCTTAGTCACTTTGCTGCTTCTCCATGAATTGTGTAATTACTAGGATTTTGTTCATGGTTAAAGCCTGAAGAAGAGGACAAAGTTTGTATTACCAAAGTTTACTTTTTCCTTGATGAAAAAACTGTCCCAGAATTCTTAGCAGACTTTTTGTAACTGTAATCATTAGGAAGAATATCATATAACCACCACTTTTCATTGGTGACTGATAAATCTTTATATTTTTGAGGTTCCTTGTGAAGAATGGAAAGTGAGAGGGAGGTTGAAAATGAACGATGGGGCTAAGCATCAGAAGATGACAAGGATAAGTGCTGATGAGTGCACCAGTCATAAAGGTTATAAACACTCTTGATTGGAAGTCTTTACACTAAAAGAATAATTTGGATAGATGTCCTAATTTGGATATATGAAGTTCAATGATATTGGACAAATTATGACATACATGAGATATTTTCATAATTAAAGTGAAGTTAAGAGAACCTACCAAACTGTCAATGTTAATGAACCTGGCAAGTGAAATGCTTGCTTTAATTCCAAAGGCTTCAAAACACTCCAAGGTGTGGCTGTGTCAAATCACAAGCAGTTCTTGAGGCTTATATGTACATACATCAGTCCACAAAGGTAAAAAATCATTTCTTACCTCATTGGCCTAACAGTAGCTTTTATTACTTTATAGCTCCTCTGCTGTGGAATAGTCTGTATGTGCTCTGATTGGTCAATAAATAAAACACTAATTGGCCAGTGGCCAGGCAGGAAGTATAGGTGGGAATAACAGAGAGAATTGACAGAACAGGAAGGCAGGGGGAGACACTGCCAGCTGCCGCCATGACAAGAAGCATGTGAAGATGCCGGTAAGCCACGAGCCACATGACAAGGTATAGATTTATAGAAATGGGTTAATTTAAGATAGAAGAAGTAGATAACAAGAAGCTTGCCACGGCCATACAGTTTGTAAGCAATATAAGTCTCTGTGTTTACTTGGTTGGGTCTGAGTGGCTGTGGGACTGGCAGGTGAGAGAGATTTGTCCTGACTGTGAGCCAGGCAGGAAAACTCTAGCTACAAATGGTGCCCAACGTGGGGCAAGGGTTTCCACCTAAAACCTGAGAAAAAAGATACTAAAATGGAGCTAAAAACAGTTCCTAGTTGTCTCTTTCAAGTTAGCGGCAGCCTGCGTGTTTGAGCTACTATGGTGGGTTCCTGGCGTTTTCGCTCGACCTGCAGTATGGTGGGAATGAGGCCTCTGCACATTAAGCTGCATGGTGGATTTAGCCTTCGCTAGTACAAAACAAAAAGATTTCTGGGCTACACGCTGCTTTGATAGAAGCATAGACCCACTATTTCTGAGAGTTGATGGTTCCCAGAGCTGGCGGGAAAATGTACCACTGCCATGTTGGGAAGCTGAATTGGATGGGGCCAGCAGCCACAGCACCAGTTCAGTCTTAGAATGTTGCAGTTTAAAGCAATAGGTTCACAATAAAACTGAATCAGGTGGAATAGTTTACAATGTATATAAAAATGTATGTAGGCTTGAAAGAGAGAGAAAAAGGAATATATACAGTTATATAAACAAATAGATTTTAAAAATAAAGTCTTTAAAAAAACAGTAAAGGTAATAAGCCACGCAAAGATGGCTATCACTCAGAGAATCTGGATTATGTTCTCTTTGATATTTGTAACTGAAGAAAAAATTTGATTGCAAAAGCTGTTGAGTTATGCCAAAATGTATATTTTAAAGGTACCTTGACTTCAAAATTTGGATGTAAGGATATGTTGCTTTGTAAAGGAGGCTCTGCTTTTGTTTCCACAGAAAGCAAGAGGCTATGGATTTGTTCCAGATTAAGATACATCAGGTATGGCCAACCAAGACCCCCTGAAAGTTCTCCGATGACACCAAGGCCCAGATGATCCAACATCCAGAACCATTTCAAGGCAACTGGCTCAGACGATACAGCCTCACGGACTACTCCATAATCCTAAAATTTTCTTTGTGTCCCCATAAGACACAGTGCCCCACTCCAGCAGGAAGTTGTAAGAGAAGCTACACCCAAATTCCCAAATATACTAAGCTGACTTTGGAGATGTGTAAAAGTTAAAACCTTCCTTTTAAAAAAAAGAAAAGGGGAAGTGCTGTGGGATGGTCTGTATGTGCTCTGATTGGTCAATAAATAAAAAACTGATTGGCCAGTGGCCAGGCAGGAAGTATAGGCAGGACTAACAGAGAGGAGAATTGAGAGAACAGGAAGGTGGGGGGGGGATGACACTGCCAGCTGCCACCATCACAAGCAGCATGTGAAGATGCTGGTAAGCCGCAAGCCATGTGGCAATGTATAGATTTATAGAAATGGGTTAATTTAAGATAGAAGTAGATAACAAGAAGCCTGCCACGGCCATATAGTTTGTAAGCAATATGTCTCTGTGTTTACTTGGCTGGGTCTGAGTGGCTGTGGGACTGGCAGGTGAGAGAGATTTGCCCTGACTGTGGGCCAGGCAGGAAAACTCTAGCTACACTCCTCTTTGCATTAAAAGTCTCAGTTTCTCTGGGAAGGGGAAATAGAAAAAAAGAACAGATTTTATAGGTGGATCAGAGGGGGTCGGGAGTGGGAGGGGTGGGTGGATGGACAACACAACAAGACAGGACACAAAGGAAGGACTGGGACCAGGCATGGGGTGGGGGTGGATGGAGGGAGAGAATACGAGGAGACCAGGGAGTCTATATAGGTCTGATCTAGGTCCTTTGCATATATATTATGGTTGTGCATCTTGCTGTTCTTGTGGGACACCTGTGGTATTATATTGTGTACCCTAATAAACTTATTTGGGGACTAGAGAACTCACCAAATTAGAAAAAATAATGGAGTATTTTCTCTGAATCTGTCAAATGTTAATGGATTAGACATTGTTAATGTAATTCTTGACTAAATATATTGTATATACTTATTGTATATAGTTTTTTTCTTATATTAGTTATAACATTCTTTTATTATTTTAGACAAAAAAGGGAAAATATACTGTGTACTCTAGTGATGAGTGATGTAGCTTTGCATGCTGTGAATGTGTTGCTCTGATTGGATGATAAACAAAATGCTAATTGATGAGTAGCCAGGCAGGAAGTATAGGTGGGATAAGCAGACAAGAAGAATTCTAGGAAGAGGAAAGCTGAGTCAGGAGTTGCCAGCCAGACACAGAGGAAGCAAGATGACAAGGCAGAACTGAGAAAAGGTACCAAGCCACATGGCTAAACATAGATAAGAATTATGGGTTAATTTAAGTGTAACAACTAGTCAGTAATAATCTTGAGCTAATGGCCATACAGTTCATAAATAATATAAGCCTCTCTGTTCACTTGGGTCTGAGTGGCTGTGGGACTGGCAAGTGAGAGAGATTTGTCCTGACCTCGGGCCAGGTGGGACACAGGAAAACTTCTGGCTACACCCAAATAAACTTATCTGGGGATAAGAGGACAGAGCTAGTCACTAGGTTAGACACAGAGGCCAAACAGTGGTGGCACATTCCCTTAATTCTATCCCTTGGGAGGCATAGATCCGTCTGGATCTCTGTGAGTCAAGGCCACACTGGGAACAGAGTCAGGCAGTGGTAGCACATGCCTTTAATCCCAGCACTTGAAATTTCATGCCTTTG
The DNA here is from genome assembly GCF_949786415.1 of Peromyscus eremicus. Taxonomy (NCBI): domain Eukaryota; kingdom Metazoa; phylum Chordata; class Mammalia; order Rodentia; family Cricetidae; genus Peromyscus; species Peromyscus eremicus. Next base: position 86,485,314 of record NC_081422.1, on the reverse strand, counting down.
CTTGGAAAGCACGCATGCCTTTAATCCCAGGAAGTGACATGGCAGGGTGGAGTACAGCATATAAGGCATGAGAAGACAGGAACTAAGCAGTTCAGCTGAGATTCTTTTGGGTGAGGACTCAGAGGCTTTCAGTCTGAGAAAACAAGATTAGCAGAGGAATTGACAGGTGAGGTTGGCTGTGGTTTGCTCTACTTCTCTGATCTTTCATCTTTCACCCAAATATCTGGCTCCATTTTTTTTTTTATAATAAGACCTTTTAAGATGAGTGTTACAGACACCCAACAGTATACGTGTGTAGAGGCTGTCTCTGACTTGTTTGTCTGCTTTTGGGATCCTTTTCCTCCTACTAGGTTGCCTCATCCAGCCTTAATATGAGATGTGCCTGGTCTTATTGCAACATGGTATGCCATATTTGGTTGATATCCCTGGGACTCCTGGCACTTTCTGAAGGGAAATAGAGGAGGAGTACATCTTGGGGAGAGGGAATATTGTTGGGAGGGACTGGGTGGAAAGGAGGGAGGGGAAACTGTGGTCAGGACACAATACATGAGAGAAGAATAAAGAAATAAAATCCCACTTATCCATGAAATGTTCATAATAAGAAAAATATTTATAGTTTAGTTTTCCTTAAGAGTGAAACTTTGTAGAAATAATTCTGAACATTACATTGCAGAGAATAGATTTTGTACTGGAGTGATTCCCCAAATAATTTAATAATAGTCTATATATACACTTTGGCTCACTGTTGCCCTCAAGCAACATTTTTGGCATAAAATTAGTGTGGTTTATCTTCTAAGTGCATTATATACAATTAATTCTGATGATTTCTAGTACATTCTGCAACAAAACATCATAGAAAATATGACTAATATGTTGCCCATTCTGTTAGTAAACATTAGTCCAGGCTGCCATCTGTCTCTGTCTACCCTGAAAGACTCCTGAAAGTTGTTTGCATTCTTCTCCCATTTCTCAGGTAATAGTATATCCTTCTGGGGTCTTTCATGGAGTTAAAGACTAGATAGTTACAATTTTCTCAGTTATGATAAAAGATAAGTTAGATATAAAACCTTAGACTCACAAATATAAGATAGATATCTTCTTTAATATTGTAACTACAATTCTTGATTGATAATTGTTTTGTTATATGTAATTTTACTATGTTAAAGTTAAAACCAAAAAGAAAAAGGGGAAGTGCTGTGGATGATTGATTGATAAATAAAACACTGATTGGCCAGTAGCCAGGCAGGAAGTATAGGTGGGACTAGCAGAGAGGAGAATTGAGAGAACAGGAAGGCGGAGAAGAGGAGATGCCAGCCTGCCATCCAGGGAGCATCATGTAAAGGCAGCAGGTAAAGCCAGGGAACACATGGCGACATACAGATTAACAGAAATGGGCTGAGTATAAGAGTAAGAGCTAGACAATGGTAGGCCTGAGCTAATGGCTGAGCAGTTTAAATAATATAAGTGTGTGTATGTTTATTTTATAAGTGGGCTACGGGACTGCTGGGGCTTGGCGGAACCCAGAGAGAAAAACTCTAGCTACACAAGTGCTATGTAAATAAAGAATCCCCATAGCATCCACTCTAGGATATATAAACTGGGCTATCTTGGCTGCTAGGTGAAGGTAGACTAGACCATAAGCTCTCACTTACCTCCTTGCTTTCCCAATACTACTACCAATTACTCTTAACTGTAAATGGGTTGTTGTCTGATTATCCTTTGCTTTACATCTAGTATCCACTTAAGAGTGGGTACATACCATGTTTGTCCTTCTGAGTCTGGTTTACCTCACTCAGGATATTTTTTAGTTCCATCCATTTGCCTGCAAATTTCCTGATATCATTGTTTTTCTCTGCTGAGTAGTACTCCATTGTGCATATGTACCACATTTTCTTAATCCATTCTTCAGTTGGGGGGCATCTAGGTTGTTTCCAGGTTCTGGCTATTATGAATAATGCTGCTATGAACATAGTTGAGCATGTGTCCTTGTGGTACGATTGAGCATTCCTTGGGTATATGCCCAAGAGTGGTATAACTAGGTCTTGAGGAAGACTGAGTCTCAATTTTCTGAGAAACTATCACACTGATTTCCAAAGTGGCTGTACAAGTTTGCACTCCCACCAACAGTGGACAACCCACAACTCCAGAGAAGTTAGCTAACAAGGAAGACCCAAAGAGGGACACATGGATTGTCCTGGGAAGGGGAAATGGATGAGATCTTGATGAGTAAACTGGGGATGTAGGGGGCCCAATGAAGGGTAGGGGATAGGGGATGAGAACATAAGGGAATGGGATGGTCGAGCTGGAACAGGCATTTTCTTAATAAACAAAAACAAAAACAAACAAAAAGAACTGTAAATGGGAATTGGGTCAGCTCAGGCTTCTGAAAGAATGGTCTCATAGTAAATGCCCTTCTTATCTCCATGTCAATGAGAGTTTGACTCTGGGAGATCTGGAGATTACCACCGGTTTCTGAAGCTCAAAGCCAGTGTGTATTTACGTAGTAAATTTTCATTTATTATCAATTGATTTGAATAGCTATTAATAAAAAAATGCCATTGTTTTATGAACAACTTCATTTTCTACAAAGTCCAAAGATGTACTCAAACAACATTTTAAAATATGTCTTGAACTCTAATGATACCTTAACATTTTAACTATTAAAATTCTGATCCAGTGATTTTCATGGCTGTAAGCAAGGGCTCAGTGAAATCACTTAATTAGACCACTCTGTGGGAAGAAAGAAAAGTTTCCTGGGGATCAAATTGCCAGAGCTGTGGCTTAGGGGATAGAGCAAAACAACATGGTGGAAAAGCAAGCAGATACTATTTGACAGTCAGCGGAGGGGGGGAGGATTTTGAGCTGATACAGGTTGGTCAGATGGACCAGTAACTGGTAACCCTTTCCAAGGGACATTGTTGACCCTTGGAGGGTAGATTAAGGGAGGTTCCTGGTAAACAGAAACCTGCCTATGAAATTCCTGGGGAATGCTGACTTTAGGCTTCTGTTTACCCAATAACAACCTTTCAGTTTACCTGGTCATAGTCCTGTTTAGAACATTTTCACCAGCACCACCATTCTGGGGCCCAGTTTGGACCTAACAATTGCTTCACAGACTCATAATTGCATTTTGAATGCTATTTTTTAAACAAATAGTGACATTTAAAGGTCATGTTTAGTCATGAAAGAAAACTTTCACATATAACTTTTATTTCAATAGATTGTAGTTATATACTAAGATTATATTAACACAGTTTTCCTATTTGACATGTTTGCATAATTTAATAATCAGATGTTTGTATGAATCCAAAATTTAGTACCATGATATTTTATCATACTCTTAGAATTAAGTGAAACAAAGAAACATCATTTTTTGTCTTTAAAAGTAAATGTTAGTTGAGGGGGCTGGATATATTCAAAACACATAATATGAAATTCTCAAAGAATTAATAAAATATTTTTAAAACAAAACAAAACAAAGAAAGTAAATGTTTATTTCATTAGCTTGCATTTTTATATAGTTAATTTATTTGAGAACTTATACACATTACACAAATCATCTGATTTAGTATGCAATCTGCAAGATAATAAAGCACAAGATTTTTTTTCCAAAAAATAGAGAGACAATGTTGAATCACAACTTTGTCAAAAATAATATAACTTCTTGAATTAACTTTAAATTATTTGTTCTTTATTTAAATTTACCTTACCTTCGTGGCAGTTGTAATTAGCATTTCACAGTTCTTGATTCACAGTGTAACAGAGTAGGCAGGAGGTTCCAAGGTCACGTTCTTTATGCAATTGTTTCTGGAGTGATAATATCATTAAAATTCACCAGGCTACCTAACCACTTTGCTCTTTGTGACTATGACTTTACAAAGAAGCAGCAGAACAAATATGAACATTTCTGTGAAACAATATTGTGAGATAACTTCTGATGTTTGGTCCAAGTGATGATGGCTCCATCTTCCAAAGTTGCCTTTGGAAAACTGTATATGGGCAAGCAGGTGAGGATTCCAGAAGACCAAAAAGCAGTCCTGTGACCATCTGGAAAGAAGTGTGGTAGAAATCTCTAGAAGAGGGGAAGATGGACTACAAGCAATCCTTCTAAACTCATCCCCCATGCTCCATGTGTGTGTGTATTTTTGGGTTACCACTAGGATCTTTAATCTATATGGAATTTAAAGATGTGCTGACTGATTAATTGCTACACCTAGTCCACCGAATCATCAGGTCTGGTAGAGCTGGCAAAGGCACCATGCCTGACTACTGTGCTTTAACCATAGGGAGTCAAATGTTTAATGTTGATTATATTATTGCCCATGGGAAGAGATTCAAACTGGTGGGATTTGTGTAGACAAAGCCTGCCCCTGGTCATAATCCCATAGTGTAGGGTGGTTACTGATAATTCTAAGAGAAAATGCTCTTATATACTAAAACATTTAAGCACCTATGAGGAAAATCCTTGCAAAAGAAAAGCAATGAATAGAACAATCTGCATAATCCACCATTCAGGGAGATATAAGGACAAGTCACAAATATCAAATTAGTTGGTAAGACATCCTTAGGCATTAAAGTGATAATAAGAATAACATAAAGCAGGGCTGGAGAGGTGGATAAGCATTTAGAACACTTTCTAGTTTAGCAGAGGACCTGAGTTTTCTTTATAGCACCCAGAGTGGGCAGCTCATGACTGCCTGTAATTCCAGTACCAAGGTATCTTATATCATCTTCTGGATTCTGTGGACACTGAACTCACAATATATATATATATATATATATATATATATATATATATATATATATATATATATTGGGGTATATATATATATATATATATATATATATACCCCAAATTGACATATACATACACATATAGCTAAATAATGAAGCTCAAATCTCAAAAAGAATAAGGTAAGAGTAAGAAGAAGAAGGAGAAGAAGAAAAAGGAGGAAGATTACTATCACCATGCCTACAAGGGAGATTGATTTCTCTAACATTGGAATGAATCCACTTCATAGAGTTAGAACCAAGACATCTGCTATTAGACAATTAAAAAAACATGTTTTTTTTATTTCTTCATTTCATTGAGTTTTTAGCTCTGTGGTTTGAGCTCATGGTATAGACACTGAAGCAGTTAGTGCTATCATATCTAGAGTATTGGTAGCAAAGCAGTAAACCAGCTGCTAGTGAGGCTCTTTTGTAAGTTCTGTCTGTCTGTCTGTCTGTCTGTGTCTGAGGGGGGTAGGGAGAAAGAAAGAGAGAGAGGTATTTATGTAAATATTCTTCAAATTATGCTGGTATGTTTATATAAATAGTGAAAGCCAAATTCTGCAACAGGATTGAACTTTAATCCAGTAGTAGCTTCTGTCAGTCCTCTTCTCAACTATCTTCTAAGCAATCACTTGCAAGAATTAAGCAGTTACTCCAAATTCTTCTCATACACAGACTCCAAGAAGGAAGAGATTTCCTGTGTATTGGTTGTCACTTTATACTAACAGATTGGAAGATTTCAATGTTGAGCTCTCTTGGTTTTCTTATTGATATTTAAGAATGATGAAGGACAATGCTGGCTGAAATCTGGTAATATAATAACAATTTGTGGTTTTCTTGGGTAGAAAAGAGGAAACACCCTCATGAGATTGCAGATATTCTCAGAGCAGGGGATAAGGTCAGAGTCCAACTGTCCAGAGACAAGACAGTTACAGATCTCAGTTTTACTTCTGTTCCTAGGCAATGTTTCTACTCTCCAGTCTAGATGTTCCGTAGATTATGCAGGTTTCTTTTCAGCTAGATTCATATAACCCTTTCAGGCTGCAGTTGTAGCCTTCACTCTGTCCCCTACCAAGTGGCTTTCTCTGTTTTATACATTCCAGGGCTTTGTCATTAGTTCATGTGGTCTACTTAAAAAAAAAAACAACAATAAGACAAATAAACAAAAAACAACAGACAAAAACATCTGTGTTCTACAGCTTATAATTTTCAAATGGAGTTCAGAATGGAGAAGAAACACATGACTTATATTGTCAGTTTTCATAGACAATTTTCAATATGGTAATATAGCAGCTTAATATTTTTATATCACTGTGGAGCACTCATTCAAAAAATTGTACCATGAAGCCCTCAGATATGTACACTTTAATCTGCAAAAAACAGAAAGGGCACCAGGTTCTTGAAAGACTGTCTGAGAAGACGTAAAATTGAGTGCAGAATAATCAGCATCAACATTTGTTTGTGTCTAAAATGTAAAGGTAGAAAGTCACCAAGAAGGAAGACCTTAAGGACTGGGCTTTTTAGCTCAGAAGTTGAAAATTTACGTATAGGCCTAGACATCACTATAGATCTTCAGGAAGAAGTGAACCATTTTAGAAAGATGTAGTTTTTCCATCCAATTACATAGACAACAACAACAAAAAAAACAATGAAAATTAAATGGGAATGTGAAAATGAAGACTTAGATCAGAGATGTAGTGGATTATTACATATATATTCATGTGTATTATCCTTGTTTCCTACATAATACTGAAGAAAATTAGATTTTTAGCTGCTTCAGAAAGAAAGGCAGGGGCAGAGAGATGGTTCAGCAGTTAAGAGCACATACTGCTCTTCCAGGGGATCTGAGTGTAGTTCCCCACACCCACGTAAAGAGGCTTTCAACTGCCTGTCAATACAGTTCCAGAGATCTGATTCCCTTTTCTGGCCTCTGTTTACACCTGTGCTCATGAGCATATTCCCCCACAGAGATGCATGCTTGCACATAATTATAAAAAGTCATAAAAAACTAACAGAGAAACATCATAAAGCTACAAAGAAAGCCATTCCCCATGGGTTAGAGGAAATAAATGTATCATTCATTGTAGTAATAAACTTGTGGAGAATAAATAAATAAATAAGTTTGTGAACAAAAGAAGACACAGTAAACTTCAGACTTGTTTGAAGTGTAGTCAAGAAGTGGGGAGGTTGATACTCAGAGCAGCTATATGAAAATACAGCCTTTTCTAAACTTTAACTTTAAATCATTCACATGTCAAAATTCTGTGTGTCATCAGTCTTGAACTATAACAGGGTCTGTTGGGTAGGAAAATGTTGTTGTAAATTATTTTAGTTTTCCTATTGCCACTCTGTTCTTTGGGGGATATCTGTCTTTCTACATCTTTATTAAAGGGGTTAAATTCTCTGCTATACATCTAACAAACAGTTCAATGAAAGCTAATTTTCTAAGAGCTAAAAAAACCCACCATTATCCTGTCATCACTTTTCACACACACACACACACACACACACACACACACACACACACACTGTGGTAGTTTGAATGAAAATTGCCCCCACAGGCTCACAGAGTGTGGCATTATTTGAGAGGACTAGGACAGATGACTTTGTTGGAGTAGATGTGGCCTTATTGGAGGAAGTATGTCACCGGGGACAGGCTTGAGGTTTCAAATGCTCAAGCCAGGCCCAGTGTCACTCTCTCTTCCTGCTACCTGTAGATCAAAATATAGAACTCTCAGCTCCTTTTCAGCACCATGTCTGCCTGCCTGAGTGCCACTATGCTTCCTGCTATGCAGATAATAGACTAAATCACTGAACTGTAAACCAGCCCCAATTAAATACTTTTCTTTATAAGAGTTGCTGAGGTCATAATGTCTCTTCACAGCAATAGAAACCCTAACGAAGATATAACTTTTCTATTTTCATCAAAACCTTAATTCATTCCTTCCTTACTTCCTTAATTCCTCCTTCCTTCCCTCTCTTCCTTCCTCCCTCCTTCCCTCCCTTCCTTCCTTCTTTCCTTCTTTCCTTCCTTCTTTCCTTCTGTCCTCACTCCCTGTACCTTTCTTTCTAGCTTTTCTTTCCTTTGTCCTTCATTTCTTCCTTTCAATGAAGACCGAATCTAGGGCCTCAAGCATGATAGGCAAACACTCTATCACTGAACTATATCCCTAGCCATATTTTTTCCTCATGTTTGGTTGTTGAAGCTCTGTTTTAGATAGTTAAATTCAAAAAGAAAGGATTCCTTGTGACATTTTGCTGAAAAGAAATAATTACATTTTTCTGTGGTGTTCACACATACCAACATCTTATAACTACGTTTAATGTTTAACTAACTTGCTACAAATGAAGACATTTGAAAAATAACACAAAATAACATTAACACTGTAAATTACAATGTTTTATGAGCTTATGTGATCTGAACCCATAGACTAGATTTACATGCAGAGATACTGCTTCTGTATAGAAAAAAAAGAATATTGTTTAATACACTCTTGAAAACAATTATCTCCATGCCCTCCTTCTGCCCCTTTTCTCCTTGGTGGTCCCTCAGCCACTCTTTTCGTTTAAGAGCTCCAGAAGTAGTAGGGGGTAGGAAGAGGTAGACAAGGCTATTTTGTGTACAGTTAGAGATATGGTCTTTTGTAGTTTCGTTTTTGAAGCTGCAGCCTACGGTTCTTTGAATCTATTTACACAGATGTTGAGGAAGACGGATTGTAACCATCTACCACTGGCCTCATGGTCACCTTTGCCTTTAAGCAATCTCTGGGAGGTACATTAATAATGATTGTGTTAGACACTCATTTCTAAGATACCATGTTTTTATTCCACGCTGTCCATTTGGAATGTAACCTAACCCGTATTCTTTAGACTCAGGCATGTTTATTTAGTATTATATGATTAGTTCACTTGGAGACTTTTAGTTTTCTCATTAATATCAGGATCCTGTACAATATGTATAATCTAATGCACACTGATTAGGCTGTTCACATGAATATTTTGAAAAGCTTATGATTGAATTTTGACATTTAATGACATTTAACAGTAGAAAGAAAATAAATCTTACCTGATTTAAAGGTTTAAGACTCTGATATTGAAAGTATTTTCAGAAGATAACATTGAGTAAAATGCTAACTGAATGCCAAGCTACATCACAGTCATTAGTTGAAGTCGCCACTGAGAGGATATTTAGTTCCATATTTTCGAACATTCTGTTATATTTGTTAATATATGACACCTTCATGGAGAGTCAAAGAGACACAGTCTTGTGTTTAAAATTTCTCTCTCTCTCCCTCTCCCTTTCTCTCCATCCCAGTAGGGAACAAAATGATGAGATTTTCCATGATTTTTTTTTTAATATTAGGATATTTTCTCTACTTTCAGATTTACAGAATCCCAAATCCTGCTGCTATGCCAAATGCTCCATCCTGCAGGAGTTTTCACCCTGCCAACCTTGTGATGCTGAGCTGAGGATGTACACTAAACGGAACTGCCAGGGTAATGTTCTCAGAGCGGTCTCCACTATCCAAGTCAGAAGCATCCCCTCCATAAGGGCACTGAGAAGGCTGGGAAGGAGCTGGGCATAGCTTTACATTAGGACTCTGATCTTGCTCACAAACTGGTCATATGGACCTCCTGCTGCCATGCCTAATAACTGCAGCGCAGATGCCTACATCTTTTCTCACCTTTTACCAGGAAGGAAGCATTGTCTTTGATTGTCCATCAGGACTAATCCTTTCTCAGCACGATACTTGTTAGCATAATTACAGAGAATGAGCCAAAAATGTACATTAGGAGCTGCTGCTTTTCAAAAATAGTGTATATATATTTTTTTATGAAAAGGGCATTTTATTCATTTCATTTCTCTTATAGTTGAAATTTATTCCATTATCATATTTTGTAACCTTTATGCTCTCATTATTTATGTATAATTAAAACCAGATTCAACTCCAATAAACTTTCATAACACCTTTTATGAATGTTATCATATTCAGAGAAATTTAAGGACTCACTCTGACTCTGAGAAAACATTTGGCATTTGTTCCAAGCACCTTTGTATAGGCTTTAGTTATAAAATTGGACTGTTCATGATTCACCTGAAAGTACAGCAGGATGACTCAGTCAAGGGGCCTCTTTCCTAACAGTTATAAACTTGCTGGGATCCCCTTTAATTGACCTCCAGACAATAAAAAGGTGGAAAGTGCACAGCTCCATAGAGAAAATGTGGTCTAAGCACAGAAAATAAGACAAAATGAGTGAGCCAGAGTGAAGGTTCAAATAAATATAATTTCTATTTCCTAAAAGAGGCATAGTTGACTTTAGAAAAGCAGAAAAGGTCTCAAATATTTTTACCAATTAAAAGAGAAAAAAATGTATTTTATTCTGACTTGGAGAACTATAGTTTTAAAATTTCATGGTCAATGTAAAAAATACTGATGAAGAAGAATAGATAATGAGATCATATTTTGTGGTCATTCATTCATGGCACTATTTCTAGGCCATTCCACGATGTGTTTCATTTTAATTTCTGCAGAGGATTCAGAAAAAGCACAGGGTCAGGAAAATAAGTGAAGCTGTCTGGAGCTTCATTTTGTTTGATTTGTAAATAAAGAAAAAAATAATGCAGCTGAAAGGCTTTTTCAAAGTTAAGACAGGGCTTAGGACATAGATTAACTGGTATGAAAAGTATCAAGATTCCTGGAGTATTGCTGCAGTGAGGAGTTTCACTTCCCCTACCTTCCGGGAGCTCCACAATTGTGTAGTAGCTTTTGACAACATTTCTCCAATACCATTAAACACTTTTTAATGGTATTACCCAGCCTTTTATCTTTAAAGTTGTGATTTTTAAGCTCTTGGTTTAACACTATTTTTAGTCTGAAGAGAAACTTTAGCCTGTTAAAGGTTACAACATGCAAACACTCACTTGTGTTTTTCAGGTTTGTCATTTAGTAGAGAAATGATAATACCATGAGGACTAAAACTATGAAGAAATATTGATTTAATTCTGTAATGTTAAAAAGGAAACAAAAATTATATTTATTGTTCTTGAATTTTATAGATGTTACAATTGTCATATAATGTAAAATTGATCATCAAGAGTTCTTTATTTTAATTAATAGTAGAAAACAGCTAACAATTTTGTGCTTTTTGTCTTCCTGATTTCAAGCATGTCTTAGAGTATATTTTTAATTTCGGGTGTGCAGAAGACTTGATTTTATATGCACATTTTCACTACCCTGCTCAGGATCCCTCTGTTCTGATGCCCATTTGCTAGTTTTCTTAATAACACTGGCTGACCAGTTACGTTTCCTTCAATATTTCCCAGACTCCCAAAAAGGCTGATCTATATATCTCAGCCCAGAAGTCTGGCACTGTCAGCCAGACGCATGACATTGACTGCTACCTTTAGGCCAGATGCTCCAGGCAGCTGCTACATGACTCCTTCTGCTTGGTGCACCAAAGCCAGAATCTGAAGTTTAATACATGAAGACAAAGCCATATCAGTAGCACAAATGGTTCCCAGGGTAGAAAACAACTAGTAAACCCAGCTCTTACTTGCAATCATTGTGTGTTTTTTCTTATCACAAATTATAGACCCCCAAAATAAGAATCAGGTTTGTCTCTTCCATCAAGGCTAAGATGTCACAGAAGACCCATCTCTGCCTCCTGATTTCTACAGGTTTCCTCCTTTTGTCTCTTACCAGCAGCACAAGCTGCAAGAGAGCACATTACTATACCATAGCAGGATTCATATATGTTCACAGCTCAAGAACCAATAATCATCTGTAGTGGTAAATCCACATTAAAAAAATAAAGCATTTTCCAAACAACAAAAAAAGAGCATCTTATAGAAATGCTACACAATGTAACAAAATAACCATAGTGTGAAAGTTGTCAGAATATTGTCAAACTTTCATAGTAATGTGAATTGATTTTGTTTTTTTTCAAAATCCTGTAATATTGACTGTGTGCATTCCAGACCTTAAAAATTATCTTATAGTCAGATGATCCAACTATTTTCCAAGACAGAGTTAGAACAGAGTCATAGGGAACCATCTTTAAGTCTTGACATTAGTTTGGCCAGAGTATCAAAGATTCCAAGGCCAGTCATTAGGTGCAATCTCAACTGCAAATAGAATCATTCCCAGCAAGGGCTATAATTAGGCTAATGCTTTCTAGTCTGTGATCTATCTCTGTAAAATTGGGTCTCAAGCGGCAAAACTGGGTACATTTTTCGGTTCCCATGAAAAACTTGGAACTGGTAAAACAATGACAGACTTGCCTCTATTCCAAGCATATGACTTTCTCCATTATCCTTGTCTTTCTCTGCCCAGATTAAACCCTCTGAAAGACATTTCCATACGTTTTAGCAAAAAGTAATAATATGTTCAAAAGTAAAACTTTGTATCTATCTTTTATATCAAAGTTAACCACTTTAATTATATTACTTCATTTACAAGGAAAGGACATGTATAAAGAAACACGTTTCTTGCATTTTTCATACTTTTTTCCCATGATGCCCAGCTCTTTGACATTGTGATAAGATGTCAGTTAAGAATTCACTCTTAACAACCACATCATCAAGTTACAATTGAAAAAAAAAACTTCATAAATCTTTACCTAAGTTTATACTCTTGTGTTAAGTTACATTAATTGCTATCCTTTGTTGCATGAAGCCTGTGAGCCAAGGGTAGAGGTCCCTGTTGAGGACCTTAGTAAAATTGGTATCAGCTTAAAGAAATAGCATATGAAAAAGTTAAAGTACATGTATACATTGGATGCTTTTTCCTTTTTATTATTTTTATTTATTTTATGTGCATGCTATTTTGACTCCATGTATTTATATGCACCACTGTTGTGCTCAGTGCCTTCGGAGGGCAGAGGAGAACATTAGATCCCCTGAAACTGGGGTTACCACATCCATGTTTTCCTGAGCTGGTTACACATAAATCTTCCTTTGTTATAACACTGTGGTTATGGGCCACTCTGTAGGTGCTTGAAATTGAGCCCAGATCCTGCAGAAGAGCAGCTATTGCTCCTTTTAAAAAACATCCTTTTATTGAAAATAGATTTCTTTTCTCATACAGTATACCCTGATTACAGTTTCCTATCTCTCTACTTCTCCCACTTCCTCAATGCTCTTAGTCATTGATCCATATCTCCAGCCTCTGGATGCTTTTTGAAATATATGGCTGCTTCTGTTTATGCACATGAACGCATGTGCACCAGTACTCATGTGTGTGCTTCTGTTTCTGACTGTATGTTCGTGTGTGTATGTGTGTCTATCCATGTGCATGCATGAACATATGTGAGTACATGTGCATGGCTGCCTGTGTGGTCTCTGGTGTGCACATGTGCACATGATTATGTGTGTTTGAATTTGTGTGTGATTAGTAATTTTGTATTTCTTAGAGATGAAAGACAAGTAACTAGAATTTAACTCCAAATTCTGTATAATTAAAATAGGAAATTGTTAATTTTCAAATGAGTTTTCAGTTTAAAACTGAAAGTGAATAAGGACACCCCCTGTTTGGGGGAAAAGATGTGCAATACTTTTCCAGACTGTCCCCCCGCCGCCAATGACCTGATTGTGACCTTTATTGCAGGAATAGATTTGTTTTGGTAGACCCCTGTAGCCAGCTACCTGCAGAGACAAGGCAATCCCAGCTGAAGGAACTCTCAATAAAATAGTCAAATATTCTTTTCATTTGGGTATAGCTTTCACATATGGTCTTCTTCTGGTTAGCATACTTCACACACTTGATTTTTAAACACTCTATTTCAGAATATAAGACAATCATAAAATTATTAATAATACAACCATATATTCTGCATTGCAATGTTCTAGTCCAACAATTCCAATCTAGAATAATTGCAAATAAGATGTAAAATAAATGGGAGAAAGCACAGCAAAAATGTACCAGATGGCTTTTCCTGTGCTAGCAAAGCTTATATCTTTCTTTGTTAGCTTTTCCTTGAAGACTGAGTGCAGTGTACATCATTTTTTTCCACAGTAGATGGCCATGCATCACACACACCCATGTGGATATCATTCTCTCATCCTCAGAAGATTTATTAGAATAAGAAGATAGGAAAGGACAGCACAGCATATATGTTGAATTCTGCATAAGCAAGTGTTAATATGTAGTTAGATGCTCTCTTCAAGGGGGTTCTTATCACAGTCTCCCTGGGGAGTGTAAGGATTAATTAGTAAAAGTTTGTAGGCTTTTTGAAGCTAGAAAACACTGTGGAAGTGCTAAGCATTATCGTGGTTACTGGAGAGTGAGGCAGAAGTGATTTGCAACCTCATCAGTTCTTTGGAATGTGTGTATATCCTGATTCACAGTTTTTTTTTTCTTACAGCATTTTATGGATTGAAAAGTTCTTATCAGATTTTGAAGACGAAACAAAATTTATTGAAAGCATATTAATTTACAGAACGAATTTTTCTCTATATCTCATAAAGTGACATTTCTCAAAATAAAATAAAACGAGATACAACCTCATAGCTAACTTAATAAAGTATGATTTTAACATATATTATTATTTATATATTCTTATCTGATTGACTGCTATGGTTCTCTTAATTAGTGCAACTAGAATTCTAGTTAATTTGCATGAAAAAAGCCATTTTCATTTTATATATGTTTAAAAAGAGGGGTATGTGGATATGGTTTAGTGGGTGAAGTATGTGTTGTGCAAACATAAAGACCTTAGTCTTGATCCATGGCAGCCAGATAAAAAGCCAGACATGGTAGTACCTGTCTATATCTCCAGGAGTGGGTACATAGAGGTAGCTCCTGTGACTCACTTGTCAGAATCTGGCCTCTACAAGTAAATACATGGGTGAATGCACATGTACACACATGTACACACATGTACACACACACACACACACACACACACACACACACACACACACACACACCACAGACAACAGGGGCAATTATTCATGATTTCTGTAAAGTTTATATAGATTTTGTTAGTATGGTTCAATCATTTATCATTCCAATAATGTCAATTGTATAATTCAACTAATTGTTTCTTTTAAGACATTTTAAATAATTTAGCAAGACAACCATTGTTTCTCATATTCATAAATCAATTTCATCCCATGTCATTCTCTCCCATTCAATGATTTTATAGGAATAGTGAGTTAACAAGCTAAGATAAGTGATGTGCTTGGTTATATATTTTATTTTAATACTCATATAAATTTAAAAGTTACTGTAATTTTCATGATTTGAAACCCAAGGAGGTAGAAGTGGATGTGGAAATTTTTAAAGCAAATTATTACTTGATAAGACTATTTCCAGTTATACTGAATATTTTAATGGCATTATGAACTTACTTTTGCTTCTGAGTAAAATTTGAAAAAATATGAACACGGAATCAAGTAGCTCCAGCAATAACAACTACTAATGTCTACATTGTTCTGCTTATACTGCAGACTGTTAAAATTAGAAAACACCCCAGATTCACTCCCTTTTATCCCTCTCTGGAGGAGCCATCATGATGAAACTGGCGTTTACCTTTCCGTTATGACATTCACTGGAATATATTTGCTTATTAATAGCATCGATGAGCTGGGAATGTGCTCCCCCTCACAATTTTGCTGGCAGTTGCTGTTGCTGTTCCTGACAGAGCAGGCTGTTTTGTGCCCTTGCGTTTCCTAATGTGCTTCACACACAATGGAGACCCTTCCTGTTTATAAGCACACATTTGTAGAAGAGTCTGATGACTGTACTTGAAGAAGAACAGCTGGGCACAGACTCATCTGTAAGGAGACCACACATACAACTTTTCTTCTAGGAATTTCACTGCGCCACTGTAACCCTCACATTCAGAGTGGCTTAGCATATGCCCCAGAGTTTAACTTATTTATTGAAGCAACAAAAATAATGGTTAATATCAACAGTGACTTGCTTCTTGTTCTTGTCTCAAGAACATCCTTCTGCTGTCATCATGGCTCTACCAATATATGATACAGATGAAGCAATAACTGTAGTCTGATGAACACAAACATTGCCTTGTTTGCTTGACACATTTCATGTAAAGCATAGCTGTTGCCTTCAATGTAAGGACAGTGTTCAGAGGACATCAGAATAAAGTACTGTGTACTAGGTTGGTCATGTTAAGCAAGGCCTAACTTTTGACAATTGTACATGGCAATGTGGGCAGGGATATTTGTAATAGAAGAATTTCTAAAGCTTTTCATCTATACCATTAACCCCCCCCCCACCAAAAAAAAACTGAAACAAAACAAAACAAAGCAGAAGAACACTATACCACCATCCTGTAGGTTTGGGGTTAGATACATGTGAAATAGAGGCAGGAAACAGTAGCTAAGGACATAGGGTGGCCACTGGACCTTGCTGTACTACTTTTATAACCTCTTATGTATCTAACCTATTCATTTATTGAATTGTTTGGCAATGATGACTTATTTAGACATAATCTCTTTTAGCAGCCATTATTTAAATAAATGAAAATCTAGATTGACTTGACCACTAATGAATTCCTGTTGACAGACTCTTTTGGGGGACTACCAGACCCCAAATAATGACACAGAGATTTATTATTAATTATGAAAGTTTAGCCTTTAGCTTAGGCTTGTTACCAACTAGCTCTTACAACTTAAATTAACATACTTCTATTAATCTACATTCTGGCATTTCGCTTTTTACCTCTTCTCCATTCTATATGTCTGGCTCACTCCATGTCTCACTGGAGTCTCTTCTATTCCTCCCAGAGTTCCTGTCTCTGCCCAAAGTCCCGCCTATTCTCTCCTGCCTAGCTATTGGTTGTTTAGCTTTTTTCTTAAAAATCTTCACACAGTGTACAAATATCCTGCAACAAATTCCCTTTCAAAAAAACCCTTTGTGACAGCTGTGATTCTTGTAAACTTTTGGTATTTTCTGTCTAGTAATACAAATACAATGAGAATATAATCTCTTTAATCCAGAAGGTATGAGTTGGAGGGGGAAATTAGCTGCTATTTCAAAAATATTATCTTAGTTATGTTAAGAAAACTGTACTTGAAAACGATATTTCACTTTGAGAAGTATGGCTTTTTGTTTAGATAAAATTACTAGCTTTTAAAATTCTGTAAAAAATTTTACTATTTTTTGTATTCACAAAATATCTAGTCATATCTGTCACTATGTTAGTCCCATTTATTAGCATTAAAAGAAATCTAATCTTGCATGCATGAGTCCCTGACTAAATATCCTGCTCAGCAAAAAGGAAAAGAAGGAAGGGAAGAAGTCATTGAAGAGAGAGGGAACTAAGGAACATCTAGATAAGTCGATTTAAATATTTCACATAGAAAACTAGCCTAGGGATAAGGAAATGACAGCTCATGATAAAATTTTTGCCTTGGAAGAATGAATGCCTGTATTAGGATTCACAGCACTCATGTAAAAGCCAGCCCTTCAAGAAACATCTGCAACCCCAGCCTCTGCAGTGGAGTGGAGGAGGGACCCGCAAATCCCCAAAGCTCACTGGCTAGCTAGCCTAGTCGTTCAGTTATCTCCAGTTTCAGTGAGAGGCCTTGTCTCAAGAAATGAGGTGGTAAATGTTAGAGAAAAGACACCTAGTGTTGACTTTTGACCTCAACAAACACACACGCACTTGAAAACTAGCTTTGAAAATAGTTTTTTTTTTCTCCCAATTAGTAGTGCTAAAATAAAGTGTTGGGACCTGTTCCGTTAGAAGTTAAACATTTGATAGTTTTATGGATTTTTAGAAGTTCAGCTGAAAAGTCAAATATAAATAATAATGAAAATATTTTTTAATTCTTTGAAAATCCCATGCTTAATATTTTAATCATGTTCATTTCTCCAACTTCTCCTAGACCACCCCACTTCCCTATTCACCAAAGTTGGTGTATAATTTAATAACACTTTGATTCCAATCTGTACTGCTCATATATACTCATGGGAATGGGTTGGCCTATCAGGAGTGAGATGTTTTTTGTGTTATTTTTTTTTTGTGTGTGTGTGTGGGGGTGGGGTGGGGGGTCAGGGTCATTTATTAAAATTAAGATCAATCTTCACTCCAATCGATCATCTGACATCTCCATTTGGATATTACACCAATCCCTCAAATTCAGCATGTCTGAAACCAAACTGATGAACCTACCCCCTGAAGATGCTGTGTCTCCAGCCTTTCCTGTCACCATCTCCTGCTTTCCTCCACCTGCTCCCAGTGAAATCCCTCTGGGTAGTCCTCAACACTCAGTCTTTCTAATTCTAGAGGCAGTTTCTCAGGGAACATTGGCTTTACCTTGAAATTATCCAGGTCATGAGTATTTCTTGGTGCCAGAACCTTCTGCCACACATGAAAACAGTCCCCAGAGGTGTCCTGTGACCTCATAACTCACCTCATGTCACTTATTTTTTTAAAAAAAATCTCTCAGATTAAATGTTCAAGTTTGCCAGGCTATGAGTAATCCATGTCTCCTGCTTCCTCTCCACTACCCCTCTGAGGAGGGAGATGTTTAAAGAAAATGGACTCTCCCTCTCCCAGAATCCGTTAACTGTTCATAGCTCCTCAGTAAATGGTGGGAGCTCATGAGCATGCCCCCACCCCAATCCAGCATATTGATTGGCTTGATCTTGTGCAGGTCTTGTGTAGGTAGTGTTCATACTTGGGTTTGTAATTGGTTTCCTATCTGGGGTAAGTGGATGTTTGTTCACTTCTCCCCAGGAATAGTGTCACACAACACTAACCAGTCTTCATCAACCAGCATGTGCAATTTTCTTTCTGTATGTCTGTCTGTTTTTTGATTAACACATAACAGTTTGAAGGTTTGATACTAAACTTCATCACACACACACACACACACACACATTTATACACAGTACACTCTTAGTAAATCATGACAATGAGTCTTTAATTGAGTTATCATAACTTTAGGAACCTTCTAACTCCTCTCTTGGCAATGCAACATTATAACATTCCTTCTGTCAGTAATTTAATCCCTGTTATCTAGCATCCTCTTTACCTCATCCACATTCTTTCAAACCTTTAGTAATAAACATTATGCAGAATGACCCTTTTGGCATCCACAAATGAGAGATAACATGTATTATTTGTCTGACATTCCATCTAACAGGATACACTCCACTTTTACCCATGGTTTTTTCAGTGAGGTTTTCTTTGTTCATTGTGGCTTAAAAAATACTGCACCATGCATCTATACCATATTTTACTTATCATGTTATCCAATGATGTCCACTTAAATTGATGTCTACATGTTGACAGTTGTGAATTGTGCTGAAATAAGCATGGAAATGTACATATCTCTTTGATATATTGATTATATTTGTTTGTATCTATCCTAGAAATGGTATAGATTTCTTTCCTTTTCTTGTACAAGATTTGGGACTTCCATTTAGGTCTTTGATCTTTGCTTTTACTTAGTTCTTGTAGAGAGAGACAAAGTTTCAGATTCTCATTTGTGAATATTTAGTTTCTCCAGCATTTTGAAGAAGCTTCCCTTTCCCTAATGAAGGCTTTGGCAACTTTCATTGACAGGTCTGATTTTTTATCAGTTAGCCATAGAAACGTCACCTTATTTCTAGAATCCACTCTGCCTCATTGTTCTATGTGTTTATTTTTAAGCCAAGGTCATGATACTCTGTTATATGATTGCAATCAGGTATTATGATATCTCTAACTTTGTTCTTTTTCTTGAAATTACTTTAATGGTTCAGAGACTTTTGTGCTTATAAACAAATTTTATCCAACAGTATTTTAATGAGGATTTAATTGAATTTGTTGATTGCTTTGGCTGTATATGAACTAAAACAATATTTATTCTTCCAATATGTAAATACGGGAAGTGTTTCCAGTGTTTTGTCCTTTTATTCCTATTGGTGTTTTATAACATTTAATATGGAGATATTTCACTTCCTTGGTGAAACTGGTCACCCAGATGAATTGTGTGTGCGCGCGCGCACGTGTGTGTGTGTGTGTGTGTGTATGTATGTGTGTGTGTTTGTGTGCGCGTGCATGTGTGTGTGTATGTATGTATGTGTGTGTGTGTATGTGTGTATGTGTGTGTGTGTGTGTGTGTGTGTGTGTGTGTGTGTATAGTGATAATGAACCAAGTTGCAGTGTACTCAGAGACCATTTCTGTCTCTAGGATCCACAAAGAAGATGAGGTGGATTCTAGTGCCCCATGCTGCATGGAGAAGTCAATATAAAGCTTCCACAGTGTCCATTCTAGGAGGCTGGAAACACTGTGGGTGTAGAATACAGCAGCACCAGTGAAGGGAGCCATGAAGAGCAGAACATATGATCTAAGGCCAAACTAATTTCCTTACTGACTACAAGCCAGGCACAACACTGGTATCGGGCTTGCACGCAGAATAGGGCCTAGTATACATCTGATGGTGGATTCATATTGTGGTTCTTCCCTAAAAATGTCACCATGATGCAATAGCCTGGCATATGCTGGTTATTGAGACAACCTAAATTTGTTCCTTGAAGCAAAATAGTGATGCACACTCTAAATAGCTCTCTTGAATGGCTCCTGAGTCTGTAGCGGGATAAACTTACCTGGTTTCTAAGATTCACTGCTGTGTGCAGTGATACAGCTTACTAGGACTCTCTGTGTATGCTTTGTCCTCTAGTGAGGTGTACCCCTCCCCAGCAGAGAAATAAGGGTCACAGTCACTGGGGAACTTTATTTTACTCAATATGACAATGTCTTCATTCTTTTCAGGTTTCTACCTCTCTTTGCTCCCTGTGACACTCGTTTCTAGATGGAGTAATTTATTTGTAACTGGATTTTATTGTTGTTTGTTGCTTTGTTTTTGTTTTTGTTTTTTAGAGGATGAAGAAGTAATGGGCACTTTATTTTTCAATATCTTAAGATTCTAGCATAGACATTGTATTTAAATTGTCATTTCAGTAAGATATCCCTTATTACAGAAAAAAAATCCTGCATGAGTTGCCCACCATGTGAATGATCTACAACGTATTTCAAGTTGTCTTTCTGATGGCAGTCCTTTAATGAATTTGTTTAACATGCAAGATTCTCTAAATCTTATTTCATATTTCTCAATGAGTAAAGGTAAACAATGAAAATAATTATAAATTTGAATTTTTATTTATTTTTTATGTGTTTTGTTACTTTTATTTATTATATATAGTATAATATTATGTGTTTTGTTTTATCATGTATTATATTTTATTTTCTTACTTATGTATTTATTTATTCAGTGTGTTTGCATGGGCATATGTGAGTACAAATTCAATTCACTTGTGTGCCACGCCTAAGGAGGCCAGAAGTCAACTTTGGTGCCCTCCACAGTTTTTTTTTTCCTTTATTTTTTTGATAAAGTTTTCTTTCCCTGGTCTGTGGCTGGACAAATAGGCTAGGCTATTCAGTAAATGAGGATTAAGTATCTGTTTATCTCCATGTCCTTGATGCTAGGATGGAAATCATGTGCCACTGTGTCAGATGTTTTATGTGAATTCTGGGACCTTATCTCTGTTCTTCATGCTTGTGACACAAACACTCTTCTTACTGAGATATCTCCTGAGCTCTAAATTTGGATTTTTTTAAAGTAATAAAATAATTTCACCAATACTGCTTTGATACAAAGAGAAAGTAGAAAAGTCATTCAATCAAGGTAGAATTAGAGGGAAATAGCGTATCCCCCTTTCCACTCCCACTTTTCCAAACCATCTGCCTTCATTTCCTGTCGCAGTTTTGATAAAAACGACCTCAGCTGTCCAGAATTTCATGGAAGCAAGACAAATGTTGGTTTGGAGTTTAACAAAAGGTATGAGACTATTTGGACACATTTTCTTTAGGGTTATAAAATTTGTGACTATCCATCTACGTTTTCCATGTGCCAGTAAATTTTTATTTCTTGCCACAAAATAGCAAAAGCAATTTATCTCTGTGACAAAGGTTTCTTCTGTAATTCTTCCACTGATGTAATCTACTGCTGAAAATCTGGAAATGGACACTGCTAATTCCACATTTTCTTGGGAGATGGGCTGGCAGCCTGAGGTTTAGAGGTGATAAGGAGAAGAGTACTGATGCTTAGTAGCTTCCAAATGGTTTCATAGTAGATGATTGGGTATTGAAGGAACAATAGGAAGCTGGACTGTCATCAAAGTCGTAGAAGGTTTGTATGTCCCAGGTGACAATCCTTCTATAGGATCATGAGATGTTGGCTCACCTGGGAGATGTTGGAGATCTGTTTCTACTGGTCATCGATTCCTCAGTAGAGGTTTTGAAGAAGAGGTGATTTTGTAGTCAGAAAATAGACTCTAGAGAAATTAGCTCAATTTTTTTTTATCTCAAATTTCAGATACAGATAGTGAGTTTAAAAATATTGCCCACGAGTGTGGTTAAATTAAAATAATGTCGATTGATTACATTTGCTTCTCATTTTCCCATACCAGTTATATTCCTTGATTATTTTCCATGGTATATTGTCATGTGGGTGCTTTTTTTGGAACATCTTCTTAGTGACAGAGGAAAAATAGTTATTCTAGCAGACTATGACATTTAGTCCAACATTACCTATACATAGTTCTACCTTTCCGAATAGAAACTTATATGACTTAAAAATAAGTTGAACAGGAAAATTGCAGCTTACATAGAAAGCTATCATTACTGTCTAAATTTAAGACAGGACATACGGTCCACACTGAACAGTGAGATAGGCCAACTGTAACGGGTAAAAGCCTTCCCTAGGGGAAAGAGGATGTGTATTCTAAATGTCTGCTTGAGATATACACACACAGTGCCCCTAACTTCTGATCCAGTAGAACACGCCATGAAGAGTAATGTAACAAGACTTAAAGTAAGGGTTGTGGAATTGACAGTTGGAGATATAAGGAAGCTGGACATCACAAATGCAGAATGCAAAGTAAATTCTGGCTCAGTCAAGAAAACTCACAAACGATCAACGCAAAAAGATGCTTAAAGTCTCAAGAATGATTAAAAACATTATGATGACAATCTGAACCATTACAGATGGAGAGATTGGGTAGAGGAGCCAACATCAAACAAATCCAATGTAACATTAACAGAACAAGATAAATTACTAAGAGATTATC
Organism: Peromyscus eremicus; assembly: GCF_949786415.1. Lineage (NCBI taxonomy): Eukaryota > Metazoa > Chordata > Mammalia > Rodentia > Cricetidae > Peromyscus > Peromyscus eremicus. The sequence continues at coordinate 86,462,451 of NC_081422.1, read as the reverse complement.
TGACAATGAGCTATTAGCTAGCCAGCTTGAGAGACCTGTAACTTATTAATATTCAGACCAGGCATTCAAATGTAAAAACACAACCCATTTGCACATTAGAAATAAATATATAAAGTTAAAGTTAAAGACAACCTTACATAAGCAAAAATGAAACAATTATTCCAAATTATATTAACATGCTAGAATGTTCTCTGTTACTTTCTTGCTTCTCAAATTACTTTTACGCCATTTAAACTCACCAAAGACTTCTCTTGCCCCAAGTATTACTTGTTATTCAATACTCCCCTTTGCCTTCTCTTCCAAGTATGTATAATATTAGATTTCTTGGAAGAGAAGAAATGCTGAATTTGGACTTAAATTTAAATGTTTTACTATTCTGAATTGAACTTCTGTAACGTGGCTTATTTGCGGATTTTTTAAATCATGTCTTGTTTTTTTTATTTCTATGATTAATTTTTACAGAATAATCATCTTTGGATGGTGATAACTACAATAAAATTAAATTTATGTTGGCATCTAAGAAGATATTGAGTAAGTGAATTGAAGCTTCTAAATTTGAGATTTCAATAGCATTACTATAATCTGTGCATTCTCCATTCACTTTCCTGAGAATATCAATAGGTTTTTTTTTCTCTCTGAGACCAGATATTGTATCATTGAGCATTACTCACTTGTGACTCTTACCTATAATAATGGAAAAAGAAACTAAAAACTGAGAAGTTTTCAGTGAGGCGGAAAGTTGGCATCTTGTCTTAGATGATCTAAGCAGCGAAATCAGAATGACTCATGTCCTAGCCAACCCTTTCTCTTCCAGGGACCCTTTTCCATTCTTTGTGTCCATTGTGGTTTTGAACAGTCCAGAGAAATAGGGTTCAAGGAATAAATTTGATCTTGAAAATGTTTACATATGGGTGATTTCGTATTTCATGAAATTTATACTCACTTTAAAATAAAATGACTTCGCACTATACATACTGTTCTGTGACTAACTTATTTAAACAAATTATTGTTTGTCTCCACTGTAATTACTTTAATGATAGAGAACATGAGGCTAATTATTAGACATTTGTAGAGACATGTTATACTATGTGATCAAATGTAAATCAGTAATAGAAAAGTTCTACCTATGTCAATAAATGTTTGTGATTGACAACTCATTTTTATGCATTAAAAAATGACATCATGAGGTTTGCAGACAAATGGATGGATCTAGAAAAAATCATCCTGAGTGAGGTATCCCAGACTCAGAAAGACACACATGGTATGTACTCACTCATAACAGGATACTAGATGTGGAACAAGGATGACTGGACTGCTACTCACATCACCAGGTAGGCTACCTGGAAACCAGGACCCCAAGAAAGACACAGGGATCGCCCAATGACAGAGAAATGGAATGAGATCTACATGAACAGCCTGGACATGAGTGGGGGTAGTGAAGGGCGAGGGTGGAGGGAAAGAGAGCTAGGGTGAGTGGGAGATCCCAGCTGGATCAACAACAGAGAGGGAGAACAAGGAATAGGAGACCATGGTAAATGAAGACCACATGAGAATAGGAAGAAACAAAGTGCTAGAGAGGCCCACAGAAATCCACAAAGATACCCCCACAACAGACTGCTGGCAATGGTCGAGAGACAGTCCGAATCGACCTACTCTGGTGATGGGATGGCCAAACACCCTAATTGTCGTGCTAGAAACCTCATCCCACTACTGAAGGATCTGGATGCAGAGATCCATGACTAGGCCCCAGGTGGATCTCTGGGAGTCCAATTAGCGAGAATGAGGAGGGTTTATATGAGAGAGAATTGTTGAGACCAAGGTCGGATAAAGCACAGAGACAAATAGCCAAACAAATGGAAACACATGAAATATGAACCAATGGCTGAGGGGTCACCAACTGGATAAGGCCCTCTCAGTGGGTGAGACAGTTGATTGGCCTGATCTGTTTGGGAGGCATCCAGGCAGTGGCACTGGGTCCTGTGCTCATTGCATGAGTCGGCTGTTTGAAACCTGGGGCCTATGCAGGGTCCCTTGGCTCGGCCTGGGAGGAGGGGACTGGACCTACCTGGACTGAGTCCACCAGGTTGATCTCAGTCTGTGGGGAAGGCTTTGCCCTGGAGGAGATTGGAATGGGGGGCGGGCTGGGGGGAAGGTGAGGGGGGCGGGAGGGGGGAGAACAAGGGAATCTGTGCCTGTATGTAGAACTTAATTGTATTGCAAAATAAAAATTAAAAAAAAAAATTCGTATTTGGGAATTTCTTACTAGTTTTTGTCAACTGGGTATTGGAAAATGAATACTGAAATTCCTTTCTACTTCCCACGTCCCCATAAACACACACAAACATGTACACGTAGAGAGACAGAAACAGAAAGACACGGAGAGAAACAGAGAGACAGACAAGAGTGGGGGGGAGAATGAGATATAAGGAACTATGGAGGTTGGTTAGTTCTAAAATCTACAGATAGGCAAGCTAGAGACACAGGGCACAACACTGATTGCCGAATATTTTTAGGACTGTGAAGACTCAATGTTTCAGTGTAAAGTTGAAAGTAAAAAGAATGTCTTGTGTTGAGAAATTAAACCTTTCTTTGTAATTTACTACACTTGTTTTCAAATGTACAGTGGATGGCCAGTTTGCTCTCTTGTTAGTGAAGATTCACTATCAGTACCAGTGAGTGTGCTCAGGCCCTGTGTTTCAGCTGCTCCTGTCAACCTTTGACTCGGTTAGAGTTTTAAACACGGGTCAATACTGTGGGTGGAATGCCATCTTGTTACACTTTAAATTTTTATTTTTATATCTTCAATCAATATTTTCTTTTTGTTTTTCTCTAAATTACTTATTCGTATCCTTTACTGTTACTCTGTTTTCCAGTCTTCATCTTATAGATATGTTATTTAATTTATTTTCTAAAAAAAATCCTCTGTGTCTCAGATATCTTTTCTCAGTGATCTTTGTGATTTTTTTTAAGGCATCTGTTTCTTAAAAAATATTCTTTCATGATTTCATATACATATGAAATATATACATGATTATATATATATATATATATATATATGTATAAAATGTTCTATGGTCGTGTTTCTCTCATCGTTCTCTTTTGTCTCCTTCCTCTTCTGTGATGTTTTCTGAGTTGTATGTGTTTGAGTTGTGTTGTAGATGTACCCCCACTGTCTCTTTGACCAGTTGTGGATTTCTATAATAGTCTTTATCTGCTACAAAAGGAAGCTTTCTTAATGAAGCTTGAGAGGCACACTTATCTGTGGGTGTAAGGATAAGTATTTAGAATGTAGTTAGAACTTATACTGGCTAAGTGAAAGGGCAGTAGTAGGTCTTGATTCCATGACCTCACAGCTACGGGCAGCTGGTGGTGTTTACTGTGCCAAACATGAATTCCCTCCTATTGGGTAAGGAGTGGGCTTTAAGTTCAATTAGTTGGCTGTTTCTTACCCATGGGATAAAAGTCACTATCACACCTTTCAGACTACCAACTCCTTCTGGTCGTTGTTGTGGTTCATTAGCATCATAGCTGGTTTTTTTTTCCTCTTGGGAGCTTGCATAGTTTCTTCAATTGCTATGAGAGCTAATTTCTTTCTTTTCTTTCCTTTTTCTTTTTCTTTTTCTTTTGGAAGTGATGTCTCTCTTCCGCTCTGTTGTTGTCAGAGCCAAGCACCCCTGGCCACAGGGGAAGATTTCCACCAGCTTCTCCTTTTGTTTTTGCTGCTGCTGCTCTGGGTATGGCTTTTCTTGCCCATGTTTAGAGTATGTGTAACAGTTGTGTAGCTGGGGAGTTTCTCTCCAGCTCCTGTTAAGCCCTGGCAGTTCCGCAGCCCACTTAGAAAATAAACACACAGACTCTTATATTATTTAAACTTTGGCCTAATGGCTCAGGCTTCTAGCTAGCTGTTCTTATATCTTAAATTAACCCATTTCTATAAATCTATACCTTGCCACATGGCTTGTGGCTTACCAGTATCTTACATGTTGGTACTCATGGCAGCGGCTGGCAGTGTCTCCTGACTCAGCCTTCCTGTTCCCAGAATTCTCTCTCCTTGTCCTGTCTATACTTCCTGCCTGGCTACTGGCCAATCAGTGTTTTATTTATTAACCAATCAGAGCAACACATTTAACATACAGAACATCCCACAGCATAGTTGCTTTTCTGAGAGCTGGTTTTCTCCCCGTTTTTTTTCTTTTAACTAACTTTTTACTTACCTGAACTAAAAGATGATTAAAATATCAATATATCACATTCCCTGGTGTCTGTGTGGTATTTCCAGAGAGTATTGGCATGTGTATCATCAACCTGAAAGCAGAACATTTATTTTTTACTGTGGGCTGCATACTGTTACAGACACGGATGCCAGCTGTAATAAACCATGTAAGTGGGAAGAACATGTACACACACACACACACACACACACACACACACACACACACACACGTTGCTGTTATTAGGCTCTTTCTGAGATGGTATGCCTTTTCACAGTTGCCCTTACCCATTAGACTCCAGATTCTTCAAACTTGGAACTTGGAATTGAACCAGCACCTGGCCTAGAAACTAGTAAGCTTTTAGCTAAAGTCTGGGGTTATCTCATGGATCCCCCTTGTTCTGAGGTTTACAACATCTTGTACTAGGAAGCTACTGACTTGCACAGTTCTTTAGTCTTCAGACTGCTGTTGTAGGACTACTCTGACTATCATCATTTAAGTCTGTGCAATGAATTCCATCCTGTAATTATGAATGGTTGTATTCTTCGAGAGTATGCTGAGGTATAAAACCCATACCATCTGTCTTTCCAATGAAGCCACTTCTAAGTGCTCCTTAGCCTTTCTGTTGGTTCCTTTCTACTTTATGAATGTTAGTTTCTATGTGTCGTTTCCTTTCCTCTCCTTTTTCTTTGCATTTTATTATTATTTTTATAATCATTTTAATAAGGAGATGGGTAATGAATTTGGAACCCATTTTATCTTTCTAATAAAATTTTTTAAAATGTTGTATTTTGTATTAGAGTTCTGTCTAATGTATGTTCACTGTCTTTTTTTTAGACTGTATACATGTTTTTTCTCAGGAAAACTTTGTGTTTCATTGTGGCTTGGTTATATCCTTTGAAAAACTATACAGCTGAATATTGAAACCCATTTGGCTTGTCTGTTTACATAATTTGTGTTTACTGTTTGTGTTTCTTTCCCTTCCTTCTTGTTTCCCTTCACTCTTCCTTTGCCTTATCTCTTTATCAGGTAAAGTACATTCGATGTCTGCGTATTAGTTACTCTCTCTACTTAAAAAAAAAAACAGTCAAAATATGACAAAGATCTCAAATATATCATGATTATGTCTGCTATACAAATTACTGTTTTCTAGAATTTTGGATTCACCTTTTAGATTGCTGAGTTATTCGTTATTGCTAGTCATTTTATTTTGTAGCTATTTCTCATTTAAAATTCCATCCATGTTTACCAAATCCTACCTTTATTTTGTGTCCTGCTTTCTTCCTTTTGTGTTAGATATCCTTCTTCTGGAAACACATTCTTGAGTAACTCTTTCAATCAAAACTGTTAGTAGAAAATCCTTTCAGATTTTCTACATCAGAAGATATATTTATTCTACACTCATGTTCAAATAACTTTTACATTATATTATTTTATCCTATCACTTTAAGAGTATTGAGGCAGGAGAGTAGAGTAGAGAGATAGGTCAAGAGGCATCAAGGCTAGAACACTAAAAAAAGACATTGAAACCCCACCTCTACCACTTCAGTCTATGCAGCACAGAAAAAAGTACTGGGGAAGGAAGGGGCTGTATCAATAACCCACGAGATGGTCACAAGGTTCTGGCACAGATCCATTGGATCTTTAGCAGGTTTTTGCATTAAAACTCACCTCTAATCTCAGAAGTGGTTTTTTTTTTTATTTCCCACTAATAATTTGATCTCTGTTTCTACCACTTCCCAAGCATCCTGTTCTAATTCCTTGTTCCTGCACACAAGAACCTGGAAACCCAGAGGGTGGCTTTCAGTCTCCAATAGCCCCCTGTAACAGTATTGCTACAGTACCATTATTCCTACATCTGAGAATTAATTTTGAGAATAGTTTTTATCTGTGTAAGTGCCATCTACTTATGGAAAATTCATTATTTATTTCTAGTTATTTTTATCTTTTTTGTTGAAATATATATATATTTGGTTTTTCAAGACAGGATTTCTCTGTGTAGCTTTGCGCCTTTCCTGGAACTCTCTTGGTAGCCCAGGCTGGCCTCGAACTCACAGAGATCCGCCTGCCTCTGCCTCCCGAGTGCTGGGATTAAAGGCGTGCGCCACCCCCCCCCCCCGGTGAAAATATATTTTATACAATATATTCTGTTCAGTTATTTTTAAGATCTTCCCCTTCTATTGGTATCTGTGTATTTATCAGTTTTTGTTCTCCAATCTACTTATAAGTTGTGATTATGAAACTGAGAATTAATGCATTTCATCAGGCAAATACTCAATGATTACTTCCTTAAATGTTACATCTCATTTACTCAGTTTATTTTTCCCTGAATTTCCCATTGACTGTTTATTTGTGGTGATTTATTATCCTGTGCCTCTTAGTCTTTTCTTAAAGTGTCCTGTCTTTATTCATTCTGCTACATTCTCTAATTTTTAATTAAAATATTTTCAAGTTTGTATTATTTTTATATTTGCTTAATTTTATCTGTAACCTATTTACCATTTTCTCTAAATATTTTTATTTATATTTAATTTATACTTTATTTTTAATACAGATATTATTTTATTCATTTAAAAATCCTGTTCCCTTTCATATCTCATTCTCTTTCCACTGTTTTAATTATTTTTAAAGTAGTTACATTAGTCTTATTAACCACATTCCTTCAAATTATCATTCTGTCACATAATATGTTTTAGTCTAACAGGGTATCTGATGCTTCCTTGATTTTCTTCACTGTGGAAATCTGTATTATAACTCATCTAGAACATTCTCAATTGTTAGATATAACCTTTCTCTTTGTGTCCTCGAGGAAAACAAATACTTGCTTGCTGGTTGTAATTTTAATGCTTGGCTGGTGCCAGTTGTCCACAGATAGGAGAAGATGCATTTAAAGGTGAATAAACATGACATAGCAACCTCTGTTGGAACACTGTACTTTTTAAATTACAATTCATTTTAGTAGAAGTGTGTGTGTGTGTGTGTGTGTGTGTGTGTGTGTGTGTGTATGTGTGTGGTGACTATTTTGTGAGAACAGCTTTTCAAGTGGCTTTGTGGTTTGCACACAAATCTTAGAGCTGTTTGATAATTAGCTTCTAGATCAATTTCTGTGCTTGATACCTATCGGAACCTGTAGTTGCTATTGATTTGAACCCAAATTTCAGACTTGGAACTCTCAGGCTCTCTCTCTTTGTGTCTAATAAGAATCAGTTCTTAGATACTACAATTATTTAGAGTCACGCAGGCCGCACGGTCTTACTCCCTTGTGTTATGTGAAGGTGGAAATCTACTCAGTAGTTTCTCCAAGGCAGCTATCCTACAGAGCCCCATGGGCGCCTTCCGCCTTCCTGATTCTCAGTTCTGCTCATTGTCTCTTCAGTTCCCAATCCACAGGACTTTCCTCTCTTGTCAATGAGTTCAGTGTTGGAAATGTTGTCCTCCAACCAACTTTCTCTAATTTCTTTGATGCCAAGTGCTTTGTTTATTTGCTTATTTACTGGGTTTTCTTTGCAGTTTTAACAACATCTGTTATCAGTTACTTGATTTGATAGGAAGTCCTTTGGTGAAGAGTTTAGACCACTAGTTCAACATATCCTTAAATTTTTATTGGATTTTAGTTGATTTTTTCTATAGCTTTGATATCATCTTATTTGTTTTGCATGTCTGTGGTCAAACAAAGGTAAAGAATTATGAGTAATGAGAATATTCTTTGTTCTCACTTTCAGACTGTGTGAAGATGTTTTCTTTTCTCACATCTTTTTCTCATTTGTCTGGTTCTCATCTGCTTTGGTGTCTGTCTGCCTTTTAACACCTTTATTATGGCTCTCAACTTCAGAGTGACTTTCTTTTCCCCCCTTTCTTCTAATTTTCATCTCTCTTCATTCACATTTTGTTTCCAAGGTTTTCTGAGTCTTCATGTTTCCTGTGCCTTTTTAAAATTCTACTTCAAGCCATTGTTACTTGCCTTTGAATTTTCAGAGAGGCCACATTTCAATTAAGATTTTATTGTGAAACATCTTCTCCTTCTAATGTGTTTCATTATATAATTACTCTATTGTGAAATTTCCATTGATAGTTTCATTGCCATTTCCCCGTTTACCTTCTTCTAATATCTTTATACCTTCATAGTTTTTTTTAACTAGTTACTTTCAAATAATTGCTGATCAACTGGGGTATAGGAAATGGGGAAAGGGAAGACTTAGAAAATGAGCTAGGAAATAACAGTTCCTTTTCTTTTATTCTTTTTGCTCTAGATTTTAACTTTATAGTTTTTGGCACATATAACAGAATTTATGTACATATATATGAGGAAGAATGAAAGAGAAATGATGGAATTGTCTGTTTTTCACCTTCTGAGATCTGATTAAAGAATACTTAAAAGTGTGTGGGTGGAAAACAGACCACAAGGCCAGGCACGGTGCATATCTACCCTCTGTGCCATCAGGAATGAGAAGAAAGAGTTAAGTGACAGAGACGACAACTCAGGACTCTGAGCTCCTGATGGGGAGGGGTGGAAATTGAGTCAGGGAGCTAATGACCTCATTCGTGTTTTTAAGATAAAGCTGCTTCTCTTACTAAGTTTTCTGAAAAACTGGGAAATCTCTCATTTCATGGATTTATTAAGAGCTCCTATAGCTGTGAAAAATAAAATGCACAATGTGATATTTACATATGGGTAAATATTTCACATACTACTCATGTTGCGTGAAACATTTGATCTTGGTGAGTATTAGTATACATACAACGAGCCTTCATGTGACCTCACAGTTACTTTAGGAAGCGTGCACCACACCTACTCTCAGCACATGCAAATTTCAACTGTACTCAAAAATATAAATGTGTTGCCCCTCCTAGGGATTCATCTGTTTCTCCGAGGTTAGGAGACTGTGTGCATTGGTTAGGAATGAAGGGCTAGTCTCAAGATTTGCTGTGAACTATAAGGATGCTTCTCTGAACCCTTAGATCAGCAGTTCTGCTGCTTGATTTCCCCTAGCGTGTCATGAGTCTCCAAAACCACAATACATGTTCCTACAAACAGGCAATGTGTACTTGCCTTCATTTAGTCCTACATTCTCAGTCACTGTTAGACATGTCATCCAAAACAAGAATTCAGCACTGCTTAAGCAGCACTAAGGCCTGGCTACTCTAAGAGAAAGAATGCCCCACACGGTACATAGAGTGCTGCCTTCTTGAAAGGACCTTGCGCTTGCTTGCTGTACTTCCTCTGAACCATGCCTGTCACTTGGGGTATAAGGGTGAGCATCCTCATCAGCCTTATCTTGAAGCTGGTGGATGAGCATGAGTGTAAGAGCTCACAAGAGCTTACTTAATCAAAACAAACAGTGCTCATTGTGAAACTTTAGCTTCAAGACATGCTCCTTAAGCCTCTGGAAAAGTTCATGTAAGTCAGCCCTTATGGATGTCCTAAATACCCTGGGCAGTCCTAGCCATTACTCTGTTGAAAGTGATTTTATTTCTGTCTTTAGTGCTTTTTTCTTTCTTTACATGGTTTTATTTTGAAATAAATATCTTCATATAATCCTCACGCAGAAATACCCTTCTAAATTATGTGGAAGATGTGTTTATATGTATGTATAAAATATTTGATTTATTTGTTTTTTACCATCTTGCCACCAAACCCAAAATCAATAGGTAATACTGATATATCTACCAATTAAAAAATGTATAGAAATGGATTCTGTGGCACAACATGAAAGCAAATTACTTTCTTTGTGAGGCTAATAATTTATTTCTGTGTACTGAAAGATTATTTCAGAATATATTTGTCAATTTTAGAACACCTATATTATTTTTTAAGTTAGTTTTTTTTTTAATTTGTTTATGTGAATGTTTAGTAAATGTCTATGTACTGAATGCATGTCTATGTACTACATGAATGCCTGCTTCCCTCAGAGGCCAGAAGAGAGTGTCAGATCCCCTGGGAATGGAGTTACACAGTTATGAGCTGCCATATGGGTGCTGGGAGCTGAGTCTAGGTCCTCTGGAAAAGCAGCAAGTGTTCTTAACCACTGAGACATCTCTCCAGCCCCATTAATTCTTTTTCAATTACAAACCTTTTCCACTTTGATATTTCTTTTTCTTATTACATTTTATAGGATGCTAGCATCATATTATCTTTGAAAACTGAAAATCATCTTTGTATGCATGTTCACAGGTAAACATGCTGGTGTGTGTGCCTGCAGGGGAGGTCATGAACCTGAAACTCATCAATTGGTCCAGACTGTCTGGCCTCCCAGGGCCGACATTACAGGCACGGGCTACTCCATCAGGCTTGTTGCTTGGGTTCTGGAGATGACAAACTCAGATTTCATTCTTTCATAGCGAGTTCTTTATCCACTCTGCTACCTCTTCCACCTGCAACTCAAAATCTTTAGTGTGTGGTCTCTACTTGATCCCAAAGTCCTTACTCATTTTATAAGTATTGTTTACTCTCTGTACCTGCATAAAGTTCTTCAAGATTTCAAAACATCAAGGCTTAAGAAATTAATTGTCACTTAGTTACATGATCTATCTAACCTCATTCAGTCATGTCTCTACATGTACTATTTCAAGATCTTAAGTTTTAAATTAAAAAGAAACTAAGGCAGACTGAAGCCATAACATTTTCTCACAGGCACCTGCCTTGGCCAAATCAGGAGCATTTTAAAGCCAGTATCGGATACCAGAGTAAGTATAAAGTTAGGTACAACTGGACACTTATGGGAACACTAGGAAGGAGGACCCAGGGGCTACAAAAACATAAGATAATCAGCTGAACTCTTTTGCTGTATTTTTCAATTAAATCAGAACTCCAACAAGTCTACAGTGCAGGAAGTATAACATAAAGAAATGACTCTCTATCTGTACTTTGCTAGCAGTTTCTGGCTTCTATGGGCCCAACTAGCATGTTTCTGTAACTTCTTGTCATTTGCTTTATGCTGTATTTCTTTCATGGTATCCAGCTTGTCTTATTATCCATAATTTACTCTTGACTGCTTGATTTACTGTTAATGCCTTCCAGTGTCCTTATAGAAACTCTGTGTCAAAGAAAAGATGTTTGCGCTGGCATCTTCTTTTGTTTTTACTTTTACTTTTTTTCCCCCAGGCACCACAGTTGGTGTTAGGCCATGAATTCCATCTTTATATTCGCATGTAAGGTATGTTTCCAATGCAGTTATTTAGCAAAAAATGTCTTCATTCACTTCCTCATTCTGTTTACGAATTCACCTTCTTGTCTTCTAAATCCCTTTCCAAATGGACCTTGTCAGTTACCTCCCCCTTCTAGGTAGAAGTTTCTCTTTCAACAGTGTGGATCTAATCAGATCTCCATGAAGCTTTAGTAAATTACAAGTCAATGGGTTACATAGAGTCACTAAAACCACATCAATTATTGTAATAATAAATTTCAGCATTGTGGTGAAGTGGGAGGGCTTTTCCAAAAGAGCAAAACTTCTTTGCCTCATGTTTTAAAAATCAAGTAATATAAAAGAATAACTGTATCTTCAGTGACGGCTGTGTTAAAACAGATACCTTAAACACCTGAGACACATGTGTCCCTGACATTAAAGGATACCCCTTTGCACAGCATTTCCCAGGTAACACAGGCTTTTATCACAGAATGATTTTCTATGATGGGTCTCTAGATTCTACAAGTGGCTTTAGAAAGGTTTGTGATTTTGCATCAACAGTTACAGTAACTAGAGAAGAATTATTACTTCCTTAACTTTGTGGTTCTGTCTGCCGACAGAAAAATAGCTAAAAATATCAAAGCCAGATGGCTCTGAAGGAAATGCCTCTGATGCTTTGGCTGTTGTTAAGACACCCCAGGAGGGACTCTTTTATGGCTGGTCACTGCAGCCTGCTTCACTAGCCCATCTGCTCACTAAATCTTGTGTAAGAGCACTCATGGACTGTGTTATCTTTAACTGAGTAGCAAAGTGCCTCATTCTGCTCTGTGATATCTAACTTTAAAATTAACAAATATGAGGGGGAATAGGTTCAAATAAACAGACAATGTAATGCCTTGAATATATCCATAGGGTCATAAGCCTTCAGCTACAGCAGAAGGGAGAGATCTGAGAGTAATCGAGGCATGATTTTAACTCAGCAGAACTTTCTCTGATTGCTTCACAGGTGACTGGTAGAAGAGCAAGGCAAGGAAGGGCTGTGAAAATCCATTTCCTTCTCCAGGGACTGGCAGGAAATGATATTTTATAACTCTACTCAACCACTTGCATGGGAGTGATAAGGCACAAGAGCGGCTGTTTATATATGACCCATCATTCCTCCATTTCAGTGAAGTTGATAGACAGCATTGTTAAGAAATGACTACATCTGTAAAATGCCGGAGCATGTTGATAGACCTGTCTTCTGAGGTGGGGAAGCCCTGATTTATAGGCTTAGTAGAGTTTCATGCTGTAACTTATAACCTATTTAAAGTTATCAAGGTTTCAAGCATTAGTTTGGAAAATCCCTAAATATTTAAAATTTAGGTCTCAGAGCCTTAATTTAGTGAACTCCAGGTCACACCTGCACATTTTCATATAACTGTTAATATGGTCATGATTTTTAATAGAACTGTTGAGAAGACATGATTTTTGTTGTTATTTTATTTTATTTTCTCTATTATGGGAAATATCTAACATATACAAATGCTCAGCATTCTTTAAAATTAGTCCAACAAACACATCCAGAACAGGGATTCACTTCAAGTCTTTACTGCTTTTCAAAAATAAGTAATAACATTCCTGCATTATATCACATAGGAATTTTCAGAGTAAGATAGCTTAAAGCCTTAGGCAATATTGTAGCTTAGGCCTATAAGGGAAAATTATCTGATTACACCTCATGTGAAGTACGAAGATTATAGTGGGGACTAGTTCATGTCAATTTATTCCTAATTTATTGGTTGATCCAGTTGTTGATATTTTTGTGTGTAATGGAATTTAAGCATGAACAACTAGAGAGCTAGGCACAGTTAGAGACTTTGGCACCTGAATGACAATAGAAATGTCAAAGCTGATAAGAGGAAACTGTGATGCACCTAAGGGGTTTTAGAGCTCTTTGGGGGAACAGAGAACAGGGAATACTACAAAGATCATGGGCACTATATTTTTCGTTTTGCAAATGCGGTAAAAATTATGTTTCGTATTCCTAATAAACCATACAATAAATTGAAGACAGATTTTTAAAGAATGCTGTCATGTACCTGTTACTTAAAGGGAAGTTATATGCCTCATTTGCTTGGAATAGCTTCAAGAATTTAACACCAAGTCAAGATAAAGACAGAAAGAAACACTGGCCTAAGTCAGCTTAAATTGTTTCAAAGATTTTGAGATTTTTTTTTAAAAAATATTTTATATGTATTAGTGTTAAAAAAAATTTATATGTACTAGTGTTTAGCATTCAAGCATGTCTGTGCACCATGAACATCTAGTGCACGAGGAATCCAGAAAAGAACATCAGATCTCCTAGAATTTGAGTTGCAGATAATTGCTAGCTTCTACGTGGGTGCTAGGAATTTAATCTGGGTCCTCTGGAAGAGCAATCAGTGCTCTTAACTGCTGAGCCCTCTCTTAGCCCCAGCTTAAAACATTTTTGAAGTGAATTTCTATAAATGAATATTGAAATGTGTTATATTTTTGTAAACTTGTGATATACACATGTATACACTTTTTTTTTCTTTCATTAAATATGTGGTTGAACTAATGAAACTGGCCTGTGAATCTGCTTTGCCTGGGTTAAAATTCCAGTTCTTTGGCATTTTCCTCTAAAATAAACAACTAAATATTCTCTGCTATCTATACCATCTAAACACATTAAATTTTGTTTGACCTAGGAAGCTAAGCAGTTTCTATCCAGGGTAGGGAGATCACAGAAAATGATTTGTGCTTTAGTTGCTTTATGCTTAAATAGGTGTTATGATAACATTTATATGCCTGCATTTGATTATTATGAAAATTGAATGAATTGATTTATTTGCACACTCTACTGGGAAGAAAAGGACGGCCAACATCCCAACAGTTAGCTTTTCATGATTTTACTATATTTGGAATACACTATATATTCATATTTTCTTTGATTGAAGAGATCTTTCAGTGCTTTAAGAACATGGAACCAAATAAGGAGAATTTCTGTCACTTCTCAGTAGGCTGTATTCTTGCCTTGGGCAGCGTCTTGGAGGCTATATCTCACACAGGATCTGGGAGTCTAATTCATCAGTAGTAAACTCAACCAGAACCTATAATTCCGATGACTCTTAAGAAGTCTTTTAATTTTCAATGTTTGGAGTTTTGGTTTTTGCCCTTTCAAATTACTGAGCCAATTCCTTAGTGAAATGCCATTCACTTTGTTATTGGTATTGCATACAGAATGATTCAAGAAAGCAAAACTAATAAAATGAACTTTGCAAAATAAAAATTACTAGAGAAAAGAAGAATGCCAAAGGTCTGTTTTTAACAAGAACAGTGGAAACAGGTACATGGGACTCTGTTGCAGGCAACAGCATACAGAACCTCTTTGTGGTTTCACAGGAAAAGGTGGCAGCCCGACCTCAGCATGGTAGCAATCATGTAAAAGAATAATGCATTCTCGGCTTCAGGGTGATAGTGCTTGTATTTTTAGGTACAGTGTGATTTTTAACTATGTTGGGCTGATGATTAAAATTAAGGTAGGTGCATGAATAATTCATGATGAATGAAAATGGCTTACATACAAAAATGACACAAGTCAGGCATTTAGGAATTTAAAAAAATGTTCTATACTGTCAAATATTTGTTACATACAAAGAAAAGTGTCAAAGAACACATTTTTGAAAGAAAATGGAAGGTTTTTTTTTTTTTTGAAGCATTTCAATGTGCCTGGCCTTCACTGATTCATCTCTTCCCTGGGCCTTCTCATATAATATTACTGTAAGAACATAAATGAGAACAGAATCCTGAGATAATTTTATGCATATAGTTGTTAAGTATTTTCCAAGATGTTTATAATATTTCAGTGCTTATCAGTGAATCTAACTTAGGGTACTTCTGTGTTTCTTTGTAATGCTGAAGAATATTTTGATAAAAATTTTCAAACTTCAATAATAGACCTTTGGAGGAAATGAGCTGTACTTAAAGGGATTATTTTTAGTTGAAATACTAAAATGCAGAGAAGAAGTTATGCTGTGTAAGCTGATTCTTCTACCTTGTGGAAGATGACTGAGCACTATAGAACAATACAGAACTCTATATATGTATCCTATTACACTAGCAAAACCCTCCCCAAAACTTTCCTGCTCCCTACCATTCACATGGGAGTTGGATATTCTTCTTCCAGCAAGAAACATCCTGTAGACACAAAAAATATTAATTATTATGAAGTGTTTTTCTAATTATTCAGTAAAAACTTGGGAGTCAGATATCGAGGGAAGAACCTGAATGATCAGAGAAGCAGTGGAGAAATGATCAGTGACCTCCTTTCTCTCTCATTCCTTAATCCAAAAAGGGCCAAGACCCTCTCTAAGCCCCACCCTACTGCTTCCTGTCTCACTATCTGTCCTCAATCCTCCAAATCTCTATGGTTAACTTTGGTTAGCTTGAAGCTAGCTCTGCCCTCTGATTCAAAGCAAAATTTTATTGACAGGCTTGGGCACATCAGAATGCAATCAAAACAGTACCCATTTCCTGCTTTTTGTCTAAATAAGAAGGAAAAGTTTTAACACAGAGAAAAGCTATATAAAATAAGAACAATTATCAGGTAATAACTACCTTCATAATATTCAGTCTATTTGTATTTGGCAAATTTGGAGAAAATACTCCATCATCTCTCCTATTTTGGTAACTCCAAAGTTTTGTACCTAATTCTCTTTCTATCCTAACTTGGATTATCAACATAAAACTATGTTTTTTTTTTCCTTTGGACCTCAAAACTTTTTCTCAGATAAACAACTTAAGCTCTTATGGCTTTCAACCTTATAAACTTTACATCTCGCTGGGTGGTGGTGGCACCCGCCTTTAATCCCAACACTCGGAAGGCAGAGGCAGGTGGATCTCTGTGAGTTCGAGGCCAGCCTGGGCTACCAAGTGAGTTCCAGGAAAAGGCACAAAGCTATACAGAGAAACCCTGTCTCGAAAAACCAAAATAAATAAATAAATAAATAAATAAACAAACAAACAAACAAACTTTACATCTCTTTTATAAGTGTTTTTTTTTTAAATTTGGTAACAAAAAATGATATAACTACCTAGTTTTCAATCCTCATCAGAGACCCAAGAAGGATAAAATATTACCTGAGTGAGCAGGAAGTGCAGAGCAAACAACTTCCAAAACTTTAGAAATGACAGAAACAGGTGGTTGCCTGGACAGTCACCCAAGTTTCCTCTGTAACGTTGGGGGATCCACCTTTGGCCTACAAGTTTAGAATATCTGACAGACTTTTCTGTGAAGCAGACATTTTGAAGGACTGTTCCACCTTGTCTTGGCAAATTTTAGCAGTCGCTTTTTTTTGTGTCCTGCGTGTCCCAATTTGTACAGCATATTGTCAGCAGTTCAGGTAAGGGCAGTTTCTTGCTCAGTGGCTAACTTTTGCCACAATTAAAAGAAACTCCATATAGAGGTTCTTCAATGCCCATCATCTTATTTGATGGGCAAGAGCAGACATGTCTCCTTGTCATGAAAAGCCTTAGGTTATTAAAACATCTTAAATGCCATATTCTATAGATCTCTGAAATGTTTGAAGACCAACTGTCTGTCTAAAATATATATTTGATCTTGAAAACATACCTAACCTGGCTACAAGTTTGAATGTTATAGGTGACTAACTACTAACCTGCATTTCTTTATTATCTTAAATAGTTTCAAATAATAACCGTCCAGGACTAGAATTTTACATAACATTGTTAAATGAGCTGCATAGGTACAATACCCTAAATAAGAGTAGAAATGTATGTACAGTATGTTCTAACAAAAATAAACTTAAATTTGTATCAGTATACAAAAATACCGTAAGAGTAGAAACATATAGTACAACAAAAATAACCTTAAAATGTATCAATATACAAAAATCCATACCAATGTAAAATATTTAAGATTAGTAGTTGCTTTTTTAGTTTAAAGATAGATTCAATAATCTATCCTTTTTATCCTATCATTTCTTTATCCCCCTTTTCCTTTTCAGAACAATATTCCTGAATCTGATCTCCTTTGTTTAGCTTTTTTTCCTGACCATTACCAATAACAACTTATAACCAATTTCCCTAAATGATGACAAATATCCATAAACCCATTGAGTGATCAAAAACCACCCACCCTACCTCTTGGGATGTGGGCATCATATTCTCTAGATTGGTTCCTATTGTCTGGGGGACAACGAAATTTCTATGGGACCCTGAAAAAATTGAGATAATGGTCAAGTCCTGGAAGAGCTATCTGGATCATTTGTTGCCAGTCTCTGTGTAATGGGAAAGTATAGGCTCATCTGAAGTCTTGGCTGGAGTAATGCATGAGGCTGGACCATCTCAGCTAGCTGTCTTGAAATTGTGTTGAGCAGTTTGAAGTCCGAAACTGATCTTTGGGTGGTGTTTGTTAGCTTAGTGGAGTTGCCACAATCCAGGTGGAATCATTGTTGTGGGGCCCCATCATCCTTTTGGAGATTTGAAAGATCACTGTTAGGAATGGTCATGGTTAAATGTAGAAAACTTAAACATTTTAAATGTCATATGCAGTAGATCTTGGAGAGGTTAAAGGACCACAATTTGTGAAGTACATTCAGGGTACACAAGCTTAATTTCTAGTTACCTGATTCTGACTCAAGCCTGAAATCATGTATAGGAAGCTAGATGAAGCAATTCTGAGAATTAGTACTCTGTATGACCATAATATCACAATATAAAGTTTAAATATATATGTATATATATTAATGTTATAAATTTTGAGATAATATTTGTACCTTAAGAAAAGTTTAAAGAGTCAAGATAAAACCAAAGGAGTATGAGATTAGTGGCAATATAATAGTCTCTTAATTTTCATTTTTCCTCTGTCCCATACCAGGTGGCTCTTCTAACATGAGACAGAAATTTTGGATTTTCCTTTGACAAGTGTGCTTGGATTTAGAGAAGAAGAGAGACATGCTCCAACTCTAAAGCCAGCTTATTTTTTAGTTGAACAGGGACTACAAAAAGACCATTTATGTCTGTAGAGAACAGCAGAAATAAGCGTTTGGGGAGATTTATAAAATTTTATCTTGTTGGAAAATGCTATACCATTAGGCTAATTTACTCTTTTTTCCTTGGGACATTTTTTCTGGATGATATATCCTTTTTCTTCAGATGTCACATTTGTCCAGTGGTCTTCAGTTCTTTAGTTGGATGCCTTCATTCTCCTTGAAAGACAATAACAAAACCATGCCCCAACCCTAACTGAGGAGTTTCCTTTCTGGGAGGTTATATCTGATCAAATTAAAGGCAATTGTTGGTTGTATAACTAAGTTTAGATTGAATGGCCATGCTGTTTGATGAACTTTCACCCTTCTAATCAAGATGTTTCTCCTGTTCAAATCTAATCTTTATCAATTTTAACGGTATCCATAGCTTTTCTTCTCCCATGGAAACAAAAGCAGAACCTCTTCCCCAGTGTATCACATATCCTGGTTTCCATCCTGAGGTCAACACATCTTTAAAGTGTACAGGCTGATTTAATTAAGCAGTTTTTCTACTTTCCACTGTCTCTCTGCAGCTGTCATTCCTTTCTTAATAGCATTTAAAAATTTTAAAGTTAATAAAGCATTATGTAATCTATGTATCTCTGGGGGGTCTTTATTACCCATTTTTGTTTATTAAACATATCTTATAAAGTGTGATTAGATCTTTCTAAAACTGCTTGCCCTGTAGGATTGTGTGGTTTACCTGGAATATGCTTTATGTTGTAATATGAAAAAAAAAACTGTTTCATTTTACTAGAGACATATGCTGGAGCATTGTCAGTATTAATTTGTACAGGTATTCCCATGATGGCCATAACTTTAATAAATTTGTAATTACAGAATCAGTCTCTTCAGAACTCAAAGCAGTTGCCTATTGAAGTACTGAATATGTACCTTTGGTATGGTGTGCATTTTTTGATTTTCCAAACTCTGCAAAATGAAACACATCCATTTGCCAAGTTTCATTCCTTTGAGTACCCGTTGGGTTACTTTCTGTTGATAGTGGAGTTTGGTTACACAAAGAACAAGTAGGACATTTCCTTGGCTTGTTACCAAGTGATAGAAAATTTTTTCTTATGAAATTCTGAGGCTTATAGCACATTTCCTACCACTAGCTGATTAATTTTATCATTACCTTGTGGTAGAGGGTCAGGTAGACCAGTATGAGATTTAACATGTGTTATTTTTTTATTTTTATTTTTATTTTGGTTTCTTTTTTGAGACAGGGTTTCTCTGTGTAGCTTTGTGCCTTTCCTGGAACTTACTCTGTAGTCCAGGCTGGCCTCGAACTCACAGAGATCCACCTGGCTCTGCCTCCTAAGTGCCACCATTAAAGACATGTGCCACCACCACATAAGAGATGGTTTCTTATAATTGAATAAATATCAAAGTTAATTATGAATCATCTGGAATAAATTCAGCAGTTTCAATATGTAAAACAACTCTTTTTGCATACTGAGAGTCAGTAAGTATATTAAGTGGTTCTGGAAAATCTAATAATACCATGAGAATAACATATAATTCTGACTTTTGAACAGAGTCATAAGGACTCTGAGCCACTTTTCTTAAATTTTGTGACATATAACCTGCCTTTCTTGATTTGTTTGCATCAGTATAAAATATAGGGACTCCAGAAATACTTAGTTCTTGAGTTGTCAATCCAATTGTGAGCCATGGCTATTTAATATCTCCCAGCATTTTTTGAAAATCATTAAAAGTTTATAATTGATCTTTCAAGATTTGTATTTTCTGCATTTTAATTTTTTGTAAATCTATCTTATATCCTAGGTAATTAATAGAATCTCCTCTTTGTATTTTTTCAGGAGCAATTTGTAATCCTCTCCTCTCTCCTCTCTCCTCTCTCCTCTCTTCTCAGCAAGGCAAAATTTTCTTAACTTCTTTAAACATTTTCTCTAAGGTATCTGCATATGAATCAGCTAGTAAGATATAATCCATAAAATGGTAAGTTACAGATTGAGGAAACTGTTTATGAATTATTTCCAATGGCTGTTGTACCAAATATTGACACAAGGTAGGGCTATTTTACATCCTTTGTGGAAGAATATTCCACTGATATCTTTGAACAGGCTGGTAATTATTATACGTAGGCATTTTTTCTCATTCCTGTTCTTGTAAAGGTATAGTAAAAAAGCAATCTTTTAAAATAATCATTATAGCATTATAATAGACCATCCTTTAGGTAATAGAGAAGTCAAGGAAATTCCATAAAGAGCTCATTGGCTGAATCACCTTATTAATAGCTCTTAGATTTGTTACCATTCTCCATTTTCCAAATTTCTTTCTAATGACAAATATATGAAAATTCCAAGGACTGGTTGATTCTTCAATATGTTGAGCATTTAGCTGCTTCTGTACCAGCTGTTCTAATGCCTACAATTTTTCTGATGTCAAAGGCCATTGTTCCACCCAGACAGGTTTGTCAGCTAACCATTTTAAAGGTAGGGCTGTTGGTACCTTTGAAAGGTCAGCAGCTGTTGTGCCCAGTTTTTGTACAACCTGAGTGGTTGGTGACTATTCTTTATAATACTGTTTAATATTTTTCCCAGAAACATACGTTAGTTTATGATTTGTTTCTGAGATTGGAGGAGTGTTCATCTGGGTATTCCATTGCTGTAATAAATCATGTCCCCCATAAATTCATTGCTATGTAAGCCATAAATTCATTGCTATGATTTTAATTTTCCTCTCTGTCCTTCTGATCCTATACACTGGACCCACCTTGCACTTTGTTTTACCTGATAAGGCTCCAATCTCCAGAACTTCAACATTTACTTCCTACAGATGCCAATTTGGATGCCAAGACTTTGGTGCAATTATTGTTACACTGCCCCTGTGTCTATCAAACCCCCAATTTCAGTGCCATTTATTTATGTTTTTAACTTTGATCTTTGATAATTTATGGAAGTTTTCCAAAATATTTGTTTTATGGTCTCTTCTGAAAATTTTCTTTTATCAAATGAAGCTTTTCTGTCATCCAGAGCAGTATGGTTTTGCACAACAGGCATTAAGGCTTTAATTGATCTGTGGAGGAGTTTCCCCAATGCTGACAGGGAATGATTGAACCAAATTTGATATGGGGGCCTACAAGAGGTCCCCTAAGGCTTTTCTTAATGGCAAAAAGTTACCTTGCCTCTCCTATATTGATCTGCATTCATTAGTCCAACATTGGCCTTTACCACATCTTCTGCATATTCCAGAAGATTGAGACCTTCTATTTGGATTATATCTAGGAAAACAAAAACAAAAACAAAACAACAACAACAACAAAAACATTGTTCCTAAGAATGCCTTGCCTACAATCTCTTTTCAGATGATCTAGTTTTACTAGGAAGTTTTTTGTTCATTATATATACCAACCACAGATCCCCCCCTCATCCATCCTCCTGCTCATCCCCAGCCTTCCCCCCTAGTCCATTCCCCATATTCTCCTCTGAAAAGGTATGGTATCCCATGATGAATCAGCAAAGCCCAGCACATTCATCTGAGTAAGGTCCAAGCTCCTCTTCCTGCATCAAGGCTGTACATGGTGTCCCACCATAGGCAATGGGCTCCAAAAAGCCAACGCACGCACCAGGGATAGATCCTATTTCCACTGTCAGGGGGTCCCTCAAACAGACCAAGCTACTTAACTGTCTTGCCCATGCAGAGAGCTCAGTCCAGTTCCAGGCAGGATCCACAGCTGTCAGTCCAAAGTTCATGAGTTTCCATTAGCTTGGATCAGTTAGTCGTATCTTAGAAGTTTCCCCATCATGGTCTTGATGCCCCTTGCTCATAGAATCACTCTTTCCCCTGTTTGACTGAACTTCTGGAGCTCAGCCTGGTGCTTAGAAGTAGCTCTCTATATCTGTTTCCATCAGTTACTGGATGAAGGCTTTATGGTGACAGTTATGGCATTCACCAATCTGATCACTGGGGTAGGTCATCTCAGGCACCCCCTCCACCACTGTTAGTAGTCTAAGCTGGGGTCATCCCTGTGGATTCCTGGGAACTTCCCTCTTACAAGAATTTTCCCTATCTCCATGATGTCTCCCTCAATCAAGGTATCTCCCTCATTGCTCTCCCACTCCACCCCTGTTACAGCTCAACTACCTATTCCCCCATGCTCCCATCCCCCTACCTTTCATTGTCCCTTCCATCCTCAGTTTACTCATGGAACTTCCTCTGTTTCCCCTTCCCAAGGTGATTCATACATCCCTCTTAGGGTCCTCCTTGTTTCCTAGCTTTTCTGGAGCTGTGGGTTGTAGTCTTATTATCCTTTGCTTTACATCTAGTATCCATTTATGAGTGAATACATATCATGTTTATCTTTTTGAGTCTTGAAAATTGAGATTTGAAAATATCACCCAGGATGATATTTTCTAGTTTCAACCATTTGCCTGTAAATTTCATGATGTCATTTTTTTTTTTTTACAGCTGAGTAATACTCGATTGTGCATATGTACCACATTTTCTTTATCCATTCTTCAGTTGAGAGGCCCTGTTGGATGCTTCCAGGTTCTGGCTATTATGAATAATGCTGCTGTGAACATAGTTGAGTAAGTGTCCTTGTGATATGCTTGAGCATCCCTTGGATATATGCCCAAGAATGGTATAGTTGGATCTTGAGTTAGATTGATTCCTAATTTTTTGAGAAACCATCATACTGATTTCCTAAGTGGCTGTAGAAGTTTGCACTCCCACCAACAGCAGAGGAGTGTTCCCCTTGCTCCACATTCTTTCCAAAATAAGCTATCATCAGTGCTTTTGATCTTAGCCATTCTGACAAGTGTTAGATGGTATCTCAGAGTCATTTTAATTTGCATTTCCCTGATGACAACAGATGTTGAACAATTTCTTAAATGTCTTTCAGCTGTTTGAGATTCTTCTGTCGAGAATTTTGTTTAGCTCTGCAGCCCATTTTTAATTGGATTGTTTGCTATTTTGATATCTAGTTTTTGAGTTCTTTATATATTTTGGAGACTAGCCCTCTGTCAGATGTGGGGTTGGTGAAGGTCTTTTTCCATTCCGGAGGCTTTCATTTTGTTTTATTACTCTTTATCAATAAAAGCTTGGGAGAAAGCTCTCAGGGTAAGAACCTGAATGGTCAGAGAAGTAGCAGAGAAATGACAAGTGACCTCTTCTCTCTCATTCCTTGATCCACAAAGGGCCAAGACCCTTTCTAAGCCCCACCCTACTACTTCCTGTCTCTCTATCTCTCCTCAGCCCACCAAAACCGTTATGATTAACTTTGGTCAGCTAATAGCTAGCTCCACCCTCTGATTCAAAGCAAAATTTTATTAGCAGTCTTGGGAGCATCAGAATGATATCAAAATATCACACAACACTATTAGTCATATGTATGTGTTTAATGTACTTGTACCATATTTATGCTATGCATAGTTTTTGGAGTCCTTTTGAGTGAGGAGATCACTGACAATTTTTTGTGGTAACTTAATTGATCTTGAATTTTTGAACTATTCATATTTGGAATAGTTAATTCTCTATGATATGTTGATTAATCCCTACCTTTTATCTATTTAAACTATGGACATCATCTAAACACTATTAGTTAAATATTGGGATACTCCCTTATCTATTTTTCACATATCATAATTTAAAAAACATTAAGCTCACTTATAAAATGATACTCTAAGAATTATACTACTAAACATACCTATTTAATTTTTTAGTTTATTATTAAGAGCTCCAAAATTTACAAAGTATATATGCTTACCTTTATCTTTTGTCACATGGAATATTAATGCCACACTTTGTCTTATAGATATCAACTGGTTTCATATATTAATAATTTAACAACTGTTCTTAATATTTGAGACATAAAGCTACTCATAAATAGACAATAAATTGTTGAAATAAAAATTAAATATTTCTTACAAATAATGTATTTTATTTTTATTTCATGTGCATTTGTGTTTTACCTGCATATATATCTGCATGAAGGTTACAGATCTCCTGAAAATAGAGGTATAAACAGTTATGAGCTGCTATATGGTGTTGGGAATTGAACTCTGGTCCTCTGAAAAAGTAGCCAGTGCTGTTAACTGCTGAGCCATCTTTTCAGCCCCCAAATAAAACACCAACAGATCAAACTGTCTTATATTTTTACCAGAAATCCTTCTATTTCTTATATTCATTAATTTCTCAATACATAAGCTTACTTAAACTATAATATTAAACAACAAATTAGTTATGAAATCCATTATTCCAAAATTTCACACACATACAAAAATACATGCAAATCTATATCTCCATTCCTCTGTTATTAAAAAGTGATAATAGGGGTTAAGCGTATGGCACAGTGCTACAGTGTATGTTTAATTAATATGTTTAAAGATCTGGGTTTGCTCTTCAGCATTACACACATGCACACACACACGCGCACGTGTGCACACACACACACACACATACACACACTGAATTTTGCTACAAATGTCTTTATAAATTAGTTTTTTAAAGTAATACATTATTTTCATATAATATTAATACTATAAGCATTAGTAAAATAACAAAATAATACATATAAGTCTGTATATTCACAAGAAGGAAGTCTAGTAAATCCTGATATTCAAGACATGATTCATTTTGATGCTAAGATAACTTGGAAGAGGCTTGAAGAGCTAGAAGTGAGCAGTCTGTAGAGGTGAGATGGTACCTGAATATCTCAGCGGCTAGGAGAAAGCTCTCTGCATGCAGGTTTCTGAAATCCAAGCCGTTAGTCATCTTACTGTTCACACGAAGAGGCTGTCAGATAAGTATATAACATTGTAACAGTAACTGTTTATAAACATGTTTTCAGCTTCTCCAAAAGGATTATACTCTCTTATTCCTTTCTTTGGGCAAGTCAATGGGATATTGGCACATGGAAGAAAAAAATGCTTGGAATGTTGAAATAATTGGAGTTGTCATTTTTTTCTTCCTATGAAAATTCTTAGTTGTTAGCTTAAAGAAGATACATTTAAATAGACTGAAATAAAACAAAACAAAACCCAGTTTAGCTTAATTTAGATGAACTCATCAGCAGCTACAAAGTTAAAACACAACAATGTAATTCCATGATTATACAATGCCACAGAGTTTCTGCAAAACGATTATGCAATACTGTTGCAACAGTATTCCAACTGGTACTCTCTTTAACTAAACAAATAAATTAGTTACATTAAGGAAGCATTTGGTATAGAAAACACTTAATATGCTTACTCAAGGAAATCTGAAGTAAGTTGTATTCACTAGAACCGTGATGATGACCTTCCTGGCAACTGCTAGCAAAGCAGAATTGTGTGTTTTAGTTCCCTCCTCCCCTTCCCCACTTTTTATAACAACACAATTTAAAAGATGAATTGGATACTTTAACTTTACTAATTTGAAAATGCCATATTAGCATATAAATTGGGTCCTGCATTTCCCCTCAGATCAGCTTGCCCATCTATTTGCTGTGGGTAAGTTTCTCCAACTTTCAGACATGACAATAATGCTTGTCCTGGTAGGAAAACACTTGATGCCCTGGCTATAACAGAAGTGACAACACAGACAGTCTACTTGTCACTAAGGTGGTAACATTTTGCCTCTATGAATGACGCCTTTTCTCAGTATTGCTGTTGATTAGACAGACTTTAGCACTTTAAATTAGCAAATATCTATCATTGGGAAATGCATGGCTATCCTAGACTGTCAACTTGATGTGGTTTAGAATCACCTTGGAGACACATTCCTGAGTGTGTCTTTGAGGATGTCTCCAGGGAAGTTTAACTGAGGAAGGAAAGAGTGGACAGGCAGGATCCCATTGAGGTTTTTTACTCTATTAAAAGAACTGTGGAGAATATGATTGGAATTTTAATGAAGATTTCATTGAATTTGTAGATCATAATCAATAACATAATCACTTTGAAATGTTAATTTTGTCCACCAATGAACATGGTCTTTCTGTCTTCTAGTGCCTTCTTCAACTTCTTCAATGTTTAGCAATGCAATAAAAATAATTGAATAAAAATAAACAAACAAAAAACAGAAGTGCAATAGTCAGAAGTATCACAATTGAATTCAAATAACAGAATTCAGAGCTACTTATGTTTTGAAGCACTTCATCTTGAGAAGTTAACACTGCTTTGGGATAGTGTGGAACCTTTTGGAAAATGAGCTTAAGTGGTGGAAGTCACTGGGATGAGCGTTGAATGTTAACTTTCACTACCACACCTGTCCTCTCCATCACTCCCCCTACCCCATGCTTCCATTCAACAACTCAACTTTGTAGTTTTCATGTGTTGGGAAGCAAGATTTCACTACCAGTGACTGAGTCTGCCCTAGCCATCATGTCTTTTCCACTGTATTCTCTGAAATGTGAGACAAAGTCCCTACTTTCTGTCAGATATTTCATCACAGTGATGAGAAAAGATAATTATCACAGAGCAATAAAGAAAAAGACAACTTGGTACTGGCACAGATAGGGAGATCAAGGAAATACAGAGATGCTGTGGATGATTGATTGATAAATAAAGTGCTGATTGGCCAGTAGCCAGGCAGGAAGTATAGGCAGGACAAGGAGAGAGAATTCTGGGAAGTGGAAGGAGGAGGCAGAGAGAAGCTGCCAGTTGCTGACATGAAAAGCAAGATGTAAAGTACCGGTAAGCCACAAGCCACGTGGCAACTTATAGACTAATAAATATGTGTTAATTTAAGATATAAGAACTAGATAACAAGAAGCTTGAGCCCATTAAGCCAAACAGTTTAAATAGTATAAGGGTCTGTGTGTTTATTTTATAAGTGGGCTGCAGGACTGCGGGGGCTTGGCAGGACCAGACAGAAACTCCAGCTACACAGACAAGACCCAGAGGTAATCCCACACAGCTACGCCACCTGTTTAGAGACACATTGCCAAAAAAAAAGTATATATGGAAAATAACATAGCCTTTGCTGTATAGCCCCATGGAAGATAGACCCCTATCTTTTAACCTGTATAAAAATCAATTCATAGCAGGATAGGACTTTGGAGGCTTGCATAGTGCTTTCAACCATGAAAGTTAGTCCTCAGGGAAGGGACAATAAGGTCAGTTCCAGCTCTGGGATCTGGGCCCTGATTTTGAAGTGCACAGTGTTTTCATCAATAAGGCCTTACCTTCCATCTCTGGGGGTGACCAAGGCCTAAAGCAATAGGTTGTGAATTTTCAAAATCGCTTAGACAGCCCTGGCCAACAACTCTAACGAGAGCTTCTGATGTCTATTTTTTGTTTATTTGCTTTTGTTTTTATTTGTTTTGTTTGTTTTATTTTTTTTGATTCTTAGAGGGAAAAATTTAATTCCAGATGAAAAGAGTTCATTAAAACTATATATGTAGCTTTGTAGTTTTACTTATTGGTAAATAATTAATAGTATGATTTCTTGTGGCCTTTTTTCAGACATCCTATAAGTCACATCAAAGACCAGCATGACTTGATAACCCTACAGGAGGCACACATAGCTTGGAATTAGCCAACAGCTCCCTAATTGGACTTAAGACCTGCTCAACAATAAGAATACCATGATGTCTTGTACTAGAAACCTATTTAACTACTCAGTGATAGTGAAATCACGGTTCTTGGAGGAAAATCTAGAATCTCCAACCACTTATTTACAAAATCAGCATGTTCCCTAACAGCCATCTATAAACATTTGTCCTTTTACCCACTGATAAGTGTCGTCTTCACCATTATCAGGGAAACATCTCTTTGCAACAGAGACCACTACATGAATCCACGATCAGCTGAAATGCAAAACTGTGGAGCCCCAGTTCCAATGGATCCATCTATAAAAACACTCCTGTACTTAAGGTTC
Source organism: Peromyscus eremicus (assembly GCF_949786415.1). Classification (NCBI taxonomy): domain Eukaryota; kingdom Metazoa; phylum Chordata; class Mammalia; order Rodentia; family Cricetidae; genus Peromyscus; species Peromyscus eremicus. Next base: position 86,434,239 of record NC_081422.1, on the reverse strand, counting down.
AGGGAACACTGTGGAAGTAGGGGGTGAAAAGAATGTAAGAGGCAGAAAATCAGGGATTTAGCTTCTAGATTGCGTCTTTCAGTAACATCAGAAGCTCCACCCATAAAGTCTCACCAACACAACTGCCCAAATGTGAACTGAACAAGGATGACACCAATAGATGTGCCCAACTAGATGGGGAAAGGCCCAAGAACCCTACACAAAGAACTACAAGCAACTGAATAAAGCTGGGTGTGGGAGAGGTGGCCTCTCCTAGGTAAGAACATGCCAATTGATTGTCCTATGCCAAGTGGTCATCCCCCAAAATAATCATAAAAGTAACATTGTATGGACTCAACAGGAGTTTAGGAATATGTATGTTTACACAAATACATATATGCATATAATAACAATTAATGAAAAAAGCCACAAATTTGAAGGAGAGTTGGGAGGGGAGAAATGTAATTAAATTACGATCTCAAAACAAACAACATGAAGAAAGAAAGAAACAAACAAATTTCAAAGTTTCTCAAAGGCCTACACACAAGACCTGAAATGTTGAAACTACCAGTAGAAACACAAGGATGTGTTTGAAGATATAGGTATAGGGAGTTACTTTCCGAATAGTTCTGACAAATTGTGAAGTAATTGTAAGGCTAATAAGTGAGGTCAAGTTAAAAGACTTCTATACAGGAAACAGTTAGTATAGTGAAGAGATAGCCTACACAATAGGAGAAACCCTTTGACAGTTGGTCATCTGACAAGGAGTTAATATCCAGACTACATGCAGAATTCAAACAAACACGAGAAGGATCCAATCAATAAATACGAAAATTAACTGAACAAATACTTACCAGAAGTACAAATGATCAATAAATATATGAAAATTGTTCAATACCTTCAACCTCAAGGAAAATGGAGGTTAAAAACTGCCTTGAAATTCCTTCTCATCCCAGTCAGAATGGCTGTCATAAAAACCCAAAACAATGAAAAACCAAACAAAACAAACAACACTAGGATCTCTAAGAGGGAATTTTATATACTGTTGGCATGAATATAATTAGCACAGGCATCATTACAATCCATCTGAAATTTATTTTCAAAGAGTGAGAACCAGCATATGATCCTGCTTATCACCCCTAGGTATATGTTTGAAATAGATATCACCAAAAGTGAAAATCTGCATACCTATGCTCATTGCAACATTATTAATAACAGTCAAGTTATTACTAGAATTAGCTGAAGTGACCATGTAAAGAAGAATGGATAAAGAATATTGACTATTAACATTGGAGTACGATTTGCCCATAAAAAGTTACAAATTATGCCATTTTCAGGAAAACATATGCAACTCTAGATGTTTGTGTAAATAAATCCAGATTCAGAAAGACAAACATCATTTATTTTTTGTATGAAGAATTTATACAGGCCCAGTGCTATGAAGACTGAATGGGAGACAAAGATCCACATGTCCAGCTATTGGGCTCTATTATGGTGAGCAAATATATGGTGGGATATAGAAGATAGAAGCAGTATGGTTTGTGTCCTGTGGAGAGAGGCAGATCTGTAGATGTGAAGGCAGTAAGGAGTGGGCTGAGATGGGTGGCCTGCCATGGTGATGCCTGGACCATGTCTGCACCCAAGGCCCTGCTGCAGCCATGGTCTGTGTTGATACCATGGCTCCTGTTACCACAGAAGGCTGAGAAGGTAGGTTTGCACAGAGTTGGCTCCATACCTTACTGTAACACTAGGGAGAACTGGCCTTGCCCCTCACTGGCTGCAGCACTCTAGAGAGTAGATCCAGTACCTCTCCTGGGCAGCAGAGTAGAGCTGACTCCATTGACGATGGTCATGGGTTAGCTGACTCCAAGAATAAGAGCATGAGAGGTCTGGTCCTGCCCTTCATCTGTCATATGACGGTGTGGGCAAGGGAAAGAAACCCACCCCTCATCTTCCACCCCTTACCATCTGTGGCAGATTCGAGAGCTGTCCCTCAGGTGACTAGAGCAAGAGAGCTGGTCCTGCCTCTCACTAGCTACTGCTCCTGTTTACCCCCAAAAGTCAACAAAAAGATCCTATTGCAGAAAGCACAACATCCATGAGTCATAAAGTAGTGAGAAATCAAGGTAATACTCACCTGGAAGCTTCATCTCTACTGGCTTTCATAGTGGTACAAGGTGTTGTATATGCCAGCCGATGAGAAAATTAACCCAAAGTCCTGCTGAGCTCTAAATCCCGACAGCTACAACAATGACTAGCCTGCTAAAACACACTCACTGGCGTAATTCTGACATAAATCATGGACATAACCAACCATTTTCTGATTAGATTTAAGGCCAGCTCCACCAGATAAAACTCATTTCTTGTACTGTTATTGGTACCAAAACCCTGTGGCTAGATAGATCATAGTCCCTAGGGAGACCTACTGTTTTTATTCTGCTAAATGAATATAGTATTAACCAACTCCTAATGCCTTATTGTTATACCCATAGATTAACGCACTTGTCAACTCTCATCAGAGAAGCTTCTTTTAGCAGTAGGTGATGATTAACACAGACCCATAAGTGGTCAAAGTGCAGAGAATGAGTCTCTAGACTACTCAGGTCTAAATGAGACATCTGTATCTTACCACATCTTCTCAAGGCTCAGGGACCATCATGGAGAGCAGACAGAATGAATCTCAGAGCCAGAGGCAGTGAATGAATACTAGGATACAGTATCCTCAGGACAAAAGAGAACAGTTACACATAAGAATTCACAGAAGTTGTGAAAGTATAGACAAGACCTGTGCAAGCTCAAGCCAGACAAAATTTCAGTTTGAAAACAGGCAAGTGGGGGGCGGGTAGAAAGTCCCAACCCTAACTGAGGAGCTATTGGAAAACTGATAACTGCTCAGAGAGGGAGAGTGGATTTTCATTAAGTGTTTGGCCCATGGTATATGGATCAGGCTCCAGTGGAAGACCATACATTCAAGTGTACATGGGTAGCACAAATTGGACTTCATGGTTAAACATTAAAAAATAAAAAGGACATGTTGGTTGGATAGGTAAAGGTGGGTGAATTTGGGAGGTCTTGGATGTCGGGGTCAACGTGATGTGATGTGGTTCTCCTTCCCCAGGATCACTAGCCACCAGTACAGGAGGGTAGAAAGAGCAGAAGAGGGGAACAGTGTTCAGATGGTTGTGGATATAACAGAGACATCCCTCCAGGATATGACTTCAGTGAGACAACTCAACTTTATTCCAGAGTCTATGGAATATACAGGTTTGGGAAGCCTGGGGACAAGCCCTAATTTGTATTAAACAGCATTCTCCTATCTTAAGGCTTCATATGTGGCAGCCAGATCCTATCGCAAAGCTCTTAGTACAAGTCTTAGTTACCATATGGGCAGCAGGGGGAAATCTTCTAGCGGGGAACTATGCCAAGGGTCATGCTAAAGATAAATCAGACATCCAAGCCTAGAGACACCCTCCAGATAAGGCTAGGTAAAGAGCAGGAAGCCTCTATGTAGGCTTCACGTTGCCGAGCTTGGAGAAAGCTGCCACGTCATGATAGACTGCAACATCTGACCAGCAGGGCCTCCTGACGCGGTGGTGTAGAATGTTCTCTTCTGCTGTCACCAATTTGTGCTATCCACTCCCAAACAACTGGCCTGTGTGCATGCTTTTTTTTCCCCATGTGGAATGAAAATGCAAGATTTGATAATGAAATCTTAGCAAGGGGAAAGTTAATGGTTGTATTACAAACAATGAAGTTCTGGCCCCACCAGACCTCATTTAATTTACAAAAGAATCTGAATTAAGCCAAGTTTACATTTTTTTTTAAAGAGATACAGTGTAATTTTTTCAAATACTTGCTTGAATCAGCTAACAGTATTTTCAATTAAGTCCGTCTGAGCTTGTGCCAATGAAGGGATCAAATTCATATAGAGATAGGAGCTAGGGCTCAGCACTTGAAAATATACACACATATCTGAAAAAAAAACCAATAAGCTACATCTCTTAAAATGTAAACTCCATTTAATTTAGACTGCCTTCTATTTTAATTTAAACTGTTTCTTGGCTCAATTTTTCAATATTGGAAGATAAGGCAATGTATGAATTTATATTGTTCACCAATTAATAGTCACAGTAGGTATATCTCAGAAGCAAAAGTACTATCCCTATCCAAGTGGAGTTTTGAGAGTGCTTTATTCTGCATTGTTAATCATATGCAAATATGTATTAGGACTGTTGATACATTCATCTTTTTAATGTCTTTATAGCTTGTTAAAGTGAAGTTGAAGGAGCTCCTGGAGGAGTGATACACTGCATATAATGGACTTGGGAATGAAAACTTTGGTTCTATATGCTTAATTAGTTTCTAATTTCTCAGTAATCTCATCATGAGTCTCTAACAGAAAGTAATATTGACCATCCATATGGTACAAGTGGGTGCTGGCATTTTAGATCATTCTCTGGAGGGCTCAGTAAATTATTTACTAAGCCTAATGTACTACTAATTCAAATTAAACTTCACCTCCAGTGTAATTGTAAATTTGGTGAGTAAATAGCACCCTATAATCATCATAGGCTTATTATTAGAATTAAGTGAAATCATGTGCCCAGCACAATGTCTGTGAATAAAATGAATGAACAGCCCATTCTGTTCCATTTAAGAAATCATTTTACATTGTACTTCCTATCAGGGAAGTAGGAGGCATACTCTGTACCTGGGTAACCAAAGAAAGAACAGGTGAACACGGTGACAGGAATGTGAAACAGTCACTTTGTCAATTTAATTCTACAAATTAAACCAATCCTGAAATTTTTCTTTCCAAATTTCCCAACACAAGAGTTCTGATCCTGGCTTCTTCAATGTTGATCTCTGGAGACAGATGTCAATCTTTGTCCATTTTGATAATCATATGACAAAAGTTATTGATATTTTATTGCCAATATTTCTTACACGTTTGTTATATTAATTGTCTATTTTATTATCTTTTGTTTTTAACTTTAAATGCAAATACTGCCAAACCTGTGTGCTAATAAAAACTTTCCTGCAAATAAGCTTAGTTTCTTTGTTAGGCTGTTTTGTTTCTGAGTTTACCTTTGACAGATGGCTTCTAGTACATTCTCAATAAATGACATCTTTCCACCACTATTGTTATTGTGCAGTTGTTTTCATAGTGTGTAAATATATAGAGATCGGCATCTACATTGATTATGATAAACTTTTATGCTGTAAATTTTCTTAAGTAGTCTTGTGAAAACCTTCAGAAGTATGAGAAATGGAGTGGAAAGTGTTCTGTACTTACCTAAGCCTTTTGTATAAAACAATGATGCATGCTCCTCCAGGTAATATTGTGCTTTGTCAGGGACTGAGAAAGAATACTATGAATTTTGAATATCTAGCTATCAATCCTTATTCACCAAGCTCTACAAGTGATTAAAAGGTATAATATATATTTATATACATATATATGTATTACATGTATTACATACATGTATGTATGTATGTATGTATGTATGCATGCATGTATGTCAGCCAGTCTAAACAGTCTCACCTAGAGCAAAGACTGACCACTCCCAATAAATATGTCCTTGTCTAGGACATCATTTGTTCTTGATATATTTGCTAATTTGAAGACTGTAATGAATGAGTTAGGCAGATGGTACAGACCAATTCTTCTTCAGACCACGTTATAACTGACCTATGTAAGTGACCCTAGAAAGTCATAACTCCTGAAAAACCTGAACCAGTCTGGAAAAAGACAAGAGCAATATGTAAGAACCTTCCTGCTATCCAAACTTGTATGAATTGTAGAAGAACCATAATAGGGATATCACATAATCACTCAGTGAGCCACCTTCTACCTTTAATAGACGCAAAGTATGCATATTTTTTCAAGGTTTATCTGGGCACGGTTTCACATAACTAATCATAACACACATCTGTGAACCTTGTGACTTGACAAAAACAGCCACGTCTGTCCTGGTAGGTCAAGAGGGGAAGCAACAGGCTCAGTGCCACCCATTCACCTCATATCATCCCTTAAATAACCAACAATGATGCCTACTGACTTGTCAATGTTTGTTTGGGTCAGTAAAAATTAATCAGTGTTTTAACATTTTTGTGCACTTCCTAAGTGCTTACCTGTTTAATCTTTAGACTACGGCATCACATGTGTGCAGTGTGTAATGTGACAGGGTGGTCCTCTGGATCTTCATATGCTGCGACGTGAAGGAGGTCCTATGTTGCATGAATCCTAAATGGACTTATAATAAAAACCCTGAGCCAAATATCAGGATAAATGCTGAAAGATCAGAGGAAACCAACCACAGCCACTTCACACCTCGCCAGCTCCTCAGCCAACCCTGTCTCCATAAATCCTCAGACTGAATGCCTCTGAGTCCTCAGCCAAAAGACTCTCTAGTTCCTGTCTCCTCACACCTTATATGCCTTTCTCCACCCAGCCATACCACTTCCTGTCTCAACCTTCCTAATGCTGGGATTAATGGCGTGTGCTTCTCATACTGGTAACAAAGGCATGAGATCTCAAGTGCTGGGATTAAAGGTGTATGCCATCACTACCTGGCCTCTATGTTTAATCTAGTGGCTGGCTCTGTTCTCTGATCTTTAGGAAAATTTTATTGGAGTACAACAAAATATCACCACATTTCCTCTTTTTTTTGTCTAAAATACTAAAAGGTTATAACTAATGTAAGAAAAACTATATGCAACAAGTACAATAACTATACACAATATATAAAGCCAAGAATTGCATCAATAATGTACAGTCCACTAATAGTTGACAAGTTCAGAGAAAACATTCCATTATTTATCATATTTTGGTGAGTCCAAAACGTTGTACCTAATTCACTTTCTAGCCTACCTTGTATTACCAACCCCAAACTATCTTTTGATATCTTTCAAAGTTATAATACACTTTATACCTCTTTAGTGAGTTTCTTTTCTGAATTTTTTAACAAGGACAGCTATAACTATAACTATCTAGTCTTCAACTCCCTCAGAGACCCAAGAAGGAAATGATATTAACTGCGTAAATAGGAAGTGCAAACAAATGACTTCTAAAAAAGTGAGAAATGGCAGAAAACAGCTGACTGCCTAGACAGTCATCCAAGGTTCCTCTTCAACGTTGGCACATCCATGTTTGGCCTACAGGCCTAGCATATCTGACAGACTTATCTGTGAAGCAGGATATTTACTCTGAAGGACCTTCCTACCTTGTCTTGGAAAGGTTCAGCAGTCCTTTCTTTTGTGTCCTGCTTATACATTTGGACAGCATACTGTCAGTAATAGAGGCAAGGGCACTTTCTTGCCAAGTGAACTAACTTTTGCCACAATGAACGTAAACTTTATATAGAGTTTCTTCTTTGGCCATCATATTCTCTGAAGTAGATTGGTGCTGCCAGGAGCAGACATGTCTCATTACCATAAAAAAGAATCTATGTTATTAAAACATCTTAAATGCCATATTCTGTAGATCTCTGAAGACAACTTGTCTACTAAAATAATATCTATTTGACCTTGAAAACATACCTAACCTGACTATTGCAATAGGTGACTAACTACTAACCTGCATTTCTTTATTATCTTAAATAGTTGATGATAATAACTTTTTTTCCCCTCAAGACAGGGTTTCTCTGTGTAGCTTTGCACCTTTCCTGGAACTCGCTTTGTAGACCAGGCTGGCCTCAAACTCACAGAGATCTGCCTGCTTCTGCCTCCTGAGTGCTGGGATTAAAGGTGTGAACCATCACCGCCTGGCGATCATAACTTTTAAGGACTAGAAAATTGCATTACATTGTTAAATGAGCTGTATAGGTACAATACCTCGAACAAGAGTAGAAGAGTAGGTACAGTATGTTCCAACAAAAATAGTCTCAACTTTGTATCAATATACATAATTTATATACAATATATAAAAATCCAATCCAATTTAATATATTTAAAACTAGTAGTTGCTTTTTAAAAGTAGATTCAATAATCTACCCTTTTATCCTATTATTTCTATAGCTCTTTTTCTTCTAGAGTAGATTCATTTAGGATTCCTGCAACAGTCCTCTGGATCTTCACATACTGTAATGTGAAGGTGGCCCTCTGGAACTTCATATACTTCAATTTACTAAGTATACTTTATATACTATAAGAATTGCTCCTAAGACTCTTATAAGGACACATGGATAGAAACTATACTTCCTCTTATTTATATTTTTTAAATAGAAAATATTTTATTAGTATTAGTGTCTGTGCATGCATACACACATGTGCTTATGCGTTGTGTGCTTGTGGGCACACGTGCTATAGTGCATGTGTAGATGTCAAAGGACAATTTTGTGGAGTCTATTCTCACATTCTATTTTTAAGTGGGTCCTGGGGGTTGTCTAGGTCACATGACAAATATCTTCACTGACTGACTTACCTTCTGGTCTCAAGCTATGCTTCCTAAACTGTATATTTAATGATTAAATATGTATGTTCTTGTCCTAATAACTTTATAAATTTGCAAATAATTATATCTAGGATAAATTAAGTTATATTTTCAGTGATTAACTGAAATAAACTCAATCAGTTTTTAATGTTAAGAAAGACATGTTACATTGAGTAGTGTTAATTTTCTAAATATTATGTAGTCTTATTTATAAACCATTCTGCCTAAGGACAGTTTGCTAAGTATGTAGTATACATTTAGAATTTGGAGATCATATTTTGGTGCAAAATATGTTAAGAATATCATCTCTGACATGAAATATATACTCCAATTTTTAAAACAAACATCACACAAAATGTACTTTCAGTGTTTTTAAATATTAACTGTAATAAAATCTTAAAATGGAATCACTTTGAGTTTCTCTCCATTTACTTTGATGTTGTCTGTTGGCTTGCTGTAAATTGCCTTTATTATGTTTAGGTATGTTCCCTGTATTCCTGATCTCTCCAAGACCTTTATCATGAAGGGATGTTGGATTTTGTCAAATGCCTTTTCAGCATCTAGTGAGATGATCATGTGGTTTTTTTCTTTCAGTTTGTTTATATGGTGTATTACATTGACAGACTTTTGTATGTTGAACCACCCTTGCATCCCTGGGATGAAGCCTACTTGATCATAGTGGATAATTGTTTTGATGTATTCTTGGAGTCTGTTTGCCAGTATTTTATTGAGTATTTTTGCATCAATGTTCATGAGGGAGATTGGTCTGTAGTTCTCTTTCTTTGTTGCATCTTTGTTTGGCTTGGGAGAAGCTTTTGTAGAGCGAAGGACATGGTCATCAAGACAAAGCAACAGCCTACAGAATGGGAAAAGATCTTCACCAACCCCACATCTGACAGAGGGCTGATATCTAGAATATATAAAGAACTCAAGAAATTAGATATCAAAATGCCCAACAGTCCTATTAAGAAATGGGCTATAGAGCTAAACAGAGAATTCTCAACAGAGGAAGCTCAAATGGCTGAAAGACATTTAAGGAATTGCTTAACATCCCTAATTATCAGGGAAATGCAAATCAAAATGACTCTGAGATACCACCTTACACCCATCAGAATGGCTAAGATCAAAAACACTGAAGACACCTTATGCTGGAGAGGATGTGGAGCAAGGGGAACACTCCTCCACTGTTGGTGGGAATGCAAGCTAGTACAGCCACTTTGAAAATCAATATGATGCTTTCTTAGAAAATTGGGAATCAATCTCCCCCAAGACCCAGGTATACCACTCTTGGGCATATACCCAAGGAATGTTCAATCCTAACACAAGGACACACACTCAACTATGTTCATAACAGCATAACGGTAACGCCTGCGTTACTGTCACCCGTTCACCATGTCCGAGCGAGGGGCTGCGGATAAAAAATAGAGACAAGAAACAGCGAGTCATTCGCCACGGCTGTAAGCCGGGTGCCAGCCGAATGCCGTTTATTGAAAGAGGGAGGAAACCTTAAATACAGGCTTACAGCACAATGGGAGATCCCCGGAGGGCAGAAGTTTGCTACTGAATGTTCTACATTCTTGCATCTAAGCTGTTAACACCCAATATGCAGGATACACAAACAAGGAACTTCCCTAAAGCATTCAGGAGGGTGGATACCGGCAGGGAATTAGAATAGGGAGGACATCTGGTCAAGGTCGGCAAGCAGGCAACGGCTTTACTCAATATGGGAGGAGACCAGGGCCCTACAGGTCCCCCCTTTTTACTAAAAAATGAGCTTCTGACTTAGGTTGCGTGGGACGTCAGCAGGTCACCTTACCCGTCATGGAGACACCTGCCCAGGCCCCGCAAGTGCTCTGTCTTAGGTTGGTGAGCGCCCCCCAAGCATTACCCGTCTCTGAATACTCATTATCATACAGGCTCAACCACGTGAGCTGTAGAGTAAACTGTTGCCAAAGATCTCAAAGTGGCGCTGGGCTTGCAATCTGTGCGACCCAGAAAAGACCAACAGTAGTCCTAACCCACCCATAGCCAGGAGGCTAAAGGCGATTGAGCCATTCCCTTCTTAAACGAGCCTTACTGCAAATAGGAGTCCTTGTAAAGTGGTATCCCAAAAACAAATGGAACTTGAGTTTAAATAATTTTTACAACTTTCAAAGCCAATTTAAATGTATAAATGTAGAATTAAATTTATCATGCCCAATAAAAGATTAACTAACTGTGGTAGCTACTTTTGCTGCCAGGATCTCCATTGTGCTAGCTGTAGAACCCAATTATGAAATAGCCATCCCAGAAATAGTAGCAGCAGTGGCCACCACCGCTATAACAGCAACAATGGCAACAGCGATGTCAGTCTCTTCTGGAGCGTGTTAGCATCATCTGTGTCTAACTGCCATGGTCCACTGGCATGGACGCAGCTCCAGGAACACGAACCACCAAGGCCCATTTTTCTTGATCCCAGCACTACTTAGGCTGGCAGGTCTGCAAAAGAACTAAGAACCATAAAGAAAACAAAAACAAAAACAGCAAACAAGGAGCAGAACTAATGGTCTCATTAATGGCTATATTCAGGCTCACAAATTTTAAGGTGTCTTCAAAAGAGGCTAGAAGAATTTCAGGAGGCCAATAGATGTTGCACAGAGCCATTCCTGAAAAGTAGGTACTACACCAGCTTGAAGAGGGTTGCAAAATGTGAAAAGGCTTAGCTGGCATGTTACTGTTAACAAATGAAGGTCATTGACCTTCGGGGTTATCCTTAATCTCCAAGGTGTGACACATTCTCAACATATTTGAAAAAAGTTACCATACATTACCTTCTGAAGAATCCAACCACATGGCTACAGTCCCTAGGCTTACAATAATGTTTGCCAAGGCTGGCCGTATTGGGCTCTCAATCCCCATTGGCATCAGAAGGGGAGAGTTTTTTACGAAGGCCCAATAGGTCTCTGCCATGTTGGGCTTCAGCAGCAGCCACAGGGCGCACGCAGCGTTCAGGAACCCAAAGAGGAACTTCATTGTCCTGTGGAAAGACACAAACAGATCCCCGGGCCCACACCAACACCGGATCGGGTCCCCTCTAAGTGCCAGTAGAAAGATCCTTCCATCGCACCAGAGGATGATTTGCAACAGGAGCCCTCCAGTGCTTATCTGCAGTGGATACTCCAGCAGAATCCACCAATAAAAAATTTAAAATATATAAAACAAGGGAAAGAGTAGAATGTGGAGAGGAGAGATGAGCCCCTAGCTCCCCCCTTTTTACTTTAGCAATGTATGTTTTTAAGGTACGATGGCAGCATTCTACTATAGCCTGTCCTTGAGGATTATAAGGAATACCAGTCTTATTAACAATAGAAAAGTCTTGGCAGAATTTTGAAAATCCCGTACTGCTGTAGACAGGACCATTATCAGTCTTTATGCATTTTGGCACTCCCATGTAAGGAAAAGCATGAAGACAATGATTCTCTACATCCTTAACCTTTTCCTCTGAATGAGCAGAAGCAAAAATTAGAGAAGAATATGTATCAATAGACAAATGGACATATTGTAATTTTTCAAAAGAAGGCACGTGCGTGACGTCCATCTGCCACACATGGTTAGGTAAAAGTCCTCGGGGATTAACTCCCAAATGAGGAACAGGTAAAAATTCAACACAAATAGGACATGATTTAACTATCTGGATGGCTTGTTCCCGGGTTATGCCTGTATGATGACGAAGAGATCCAGCATTAAGATGATAACGTTGATGCAACTGAGTAGCCTTATCAAAGGCAGAACAAACTAATGTGACAGCCACACGAGTAATGGCGTCAGCCCTCTGATTACCTTCACTTAGAGGTCCAGGCAATTGAGTGTGAGCTCTAATATGGCCCACATAAAGGTTATGTGAGCAGGACCATATAAGTCCTTGCACTTCCAATAAATATTCATGAATGGGAGAAATGGATGGTATGTAGGCTGTTGTCTCCAAAGGCATAATGGCATGTGCCACATATTGACTATCAGTATAAATATTTACACTCTCATCAGAAAACATCTGTAAAGCAAGCAACAGCGCCTGTACCTCTGCCATTTGGGCAGAAGTGCCCTGGACTTTTATTCTCTTTACTATGTTACCAGAAACCACCACAGCAAAACCACGTGAAGTGCCATCAGTAAATACTACATGGGCCTGAGGAATAGGAGTCATCTGTACTATCTTGGGAAATATAACAGGATGCAATTTAAAAAAATGACACACATCATTGGAGGGGTAGTGAGTATCAAACCGACTCTGCATGGAACATGTCAATATGGTCCAATCATTATCATTAGCTTGCAACCATGCTATTTGAGACTGGGTGTATGGGGTCACCACAATATCTGGCTCCTTACCAAAAGTTTGAACACTGATCTTGATTCCCTTAAATATAATCTGAGCAATAGCCTGTGGATAAGGAGTGATGTTTTTTGCTGGAGAAGCTGGGGAATGTACCCATAGAATAGAACCTGTTTGCCAAAACGCTCCAGTAGGTGAATGAGTAAAACAAAATATTCATGACCTAAATAATGATAGGGAAAAGATACCTGTACCTTTTCTGGGGCAATCTGTAAATTAGCCAGGCTAAAAACCTCTTGTAATTTAGAAAAGGCATCAAAAACAAGTTTTTTATCTTTAGCAGCCAATAAAATATCATCCATGAGTCAATCACAATTAAATGTCAATGTTTAGGAATTGTCACAGGAGCAGGCAAACCAGGTTGTGTTGCTCCCATGAGAAGCATGGTATTATTTACGGCTCTAAGATCTTGTAATAGCCGCCATTTTCCTGACTTCTTGTAGAGGCCAGTTGGGATCTCAGGATTCTTGTGAAGTTATAGATATGTCCAGCACCAGAATCCAGTAATCTTTTAATCTCAATCCCATATAATTTTATTTTTAACTTAGGCTGTTTATCATTGATAACTGTTTGTCAAAACACCTTTTTCCTATACTTTCAAAGCCTCCAGTTCTACATATAGGTGCCATTTTGCAATTAAAATATGAAAGCAATATTAATCGAGCAATTTTATCACCAGCTTCTATTTTCATGGTCCTTTTTACATATACCAATTATAAAAGCATTAAATACAATCTCTACAGGATTAAGAGGTAACTTTAGGTAATACTTCTGAGTATTTTTATAAAATCTTAAAAAGAGGATCCTTTTTTATAGATTCCAAGTAACATTAATGTAAATTGCCAAATATTAACAATGTGGACCAAACAATTTACTTGTATTTTATTTACTGGAAAAATAATTTTGTAACCTCTTTATCAGTAAGAGATTATTATTTATGGGTTTATCTTAGCAACATTATTTAATAAGTTAACAACCCAATCCATTTCAGGTGTTATATTTCTATAGAATTAAACCAAGAATTTCTAGAAAGCAACTTAAATTGCAGGGCCAAATTTTCAGTAATGATCAACAGACAAGAGCACACCTAATATATAGTTTAAAATTATGAATCCTGTTCCTTTAGTTTATCTACCATGAGAATCAAATATTCATCCAAACATTTATTAAGACAGTCAAAAGAACAGAACATCCTTTATTCAAACAGCATTGACTTAGCATTCTATGTCCTGACCGAAACCATTTTTCACCAGAAGTTAGGCCCCTTTAAACTTTTAGGCGCTAGTCCCTCTCCCGGACTCTGCTGGCTTGGTCCATTCTGTTGGCCTTGTGGCTCCACCTCCTGCTTTGGCATACCTGCCCACCCACTGCTCCGGGCTATCTCACACACTGCTGCTGCAGCATGTGCCTTTGACCACAGCTATACTGGACATGCAACACACACACACACACATTTCTGTTTAAACTTTTAGCGTTAGTCCCTTCCTGGGCCTCTGCTCACTTGGAGCAAGCTGAAGCTGTGGCTTAGCTTTGGCTCCATCCAGTGCCCAGGCTCTAGTGCTGGTGCCCGCCCGGGCCGCGCTACATTGCAGCTCCACCTCCCACCGGCCTGTACCTGTCCGCTGCTCCGGGCTATCTTGTGCATGTCCACCACTGCCGCCGCTGGGCGCGCGCCCCGCACACACAAACTCATGTTTAAACTTCCTACTCCCATGAAGGGACTACCTAATGAGTTATTCCCACCATAAGGGAAAAACAGAAAAACATTTCCCACGAAGGGATCCTAAATATTGAATTGTTCCCACTCTGAGGGAGAAATAAAAAGCATTTGAACCAAAATAAGCAAACAGACAGCAGAACTTCTAACCTCTGGGCTCTCTTGCTATTTAGCCAGCAGCAATGAGGCCTACCTGCCGATTCTTAGTAATTCAGATGCTACACTGCAGAAAGAGCTCAGAGTTTCAGCTATCCTGAAAATTCTACAATTGGAAAAAGTCTTTTCTTCCTCCATTACCACTGGGAAGAGGCTTCTCTCTTTCCTTCATCCTTCCTCTACAGAGCCCCAATCTTTAGGCCTAGTTTCAAAATTTTTCCCCTTTTTACCGGGAAAATCCTTTTTTCTTGATTAAAATTTTTCTCCCTTTTCTAAGGGGAAATTTCCTTTCCTTCCCTCTTCTCTATTGGGAAGATTTCCTTTTTTATTTAAAATCTTTAGCTGTCTTGCCCTTTCTTAACTTCGGTGCCTTCCTGCTTCAACAGTCCAATCAACTGACTGTGAGCTAGCTGCACCCATTTCAATTCACCCTTATCTTTTCTTTTTTTTTTTAAATTGCTGGCCAGCCTTACCTTTCGGGTGTCCATCAGCTTGTCCCTTCTTTCTCGGATCTTGGTAACGTCTTGGTAGAATCTCGGTAGGGACCTCCATTTGTAACGGTAACGCCCGCGTTACTGTCACCCGTTCACCATGTCCGAGCGAGGGGCTGCGGATAAAAAATAGAGACAAGAAACAGCGAGTCATTCGCCACGGCTGTAAGCCGGGTGCCAGCCGAATGCCGTTTATTGAAAGAGGGAGGAAACCTTAAATACAGGCTTACAGCACAATGGGAGATCCCCGGAGGGCAGAAGTTTGCTACTGAATGTTCTACATTCTTGCATCTAAGCTGTTAATGCCCAATATGCAGGATACACAAACAAGGAACTTCCCTAAAGCATTCAGGAGGGTGGATACCGGCAGGGAATTAGAATAGGGAGGACATCTGGTCAAGGTCGGCAAGCAGGCAACGGCTTTACTCAATATGGGAGGAGACCAGGGCCCTACAGACACACACTCAACTATGTTCATAACAGCATTGCTTATAATAGTCAGAACCTGGAAACAACCTAGATGCCCTTCAGCTGAAGAATGGATAAATAAAATGTGGTACATATACACAATGGAGTACTACTCAGCAGAGAAAAACAATTACATCATGAGGTTTGCAGGCAAATGGATGGATCTAGAAAAAAATCATCCTGAGTGAGGTAACCCATACTCAGAAAGACAAACATGGTATGTACTTACTCATAGGTGGATACTAGATGTAAAGCAAAGGATGACTAGACTGCTACTCACAACTCCAGGGAGGCTACCTAGTAAAGAGGACCCTAAGAAAGACACAAGGATTGCCCAAACAACAGAGAAATGGATGAGATCTACATGAGTAAACTGGATGTGAGTGGGGGTAATGAAGGGCAAGGGTCGGGGAAGAAAGAGAGCTTAGGGGAGTGGGAGATCCCAGCTGGATCAAGAATAGAGAGGGAGAACAAGGAAAGAAAGACCATGATAAATGAAGACCCCATGGGAATAGGAAGAAGCAAAATGCTAGAGAGGTCCCCAGAAATCCACAAAGATACCTCCACAATAGACTACTTGCAATGGTCGAGAGAAAGCCCGAACTGACCTACTCTGGTGATGGGACAGCCAAACACCCTAACTGTTGTGGTGGTACTGTGTTCCCCAAAATATTGTGTACCTTAATAAACTTATCTGGGGTCAGAGAACAGAAAAGCCACAAGATACTTAGGCTAGAAAGTGTTAGCACACGCATTTAATCCTAGCATTCCAGAGACAGAAATCCCTCTGGATCTCTGTGAGTTCAAGGCCGCATTGGAAACAGCTAGGCATGGTGACTCACACCTTTAATCCCAGAAACAGCCTTTAATCCCAGGGAGTGGTGATAGAAAGCAGAAAGGTTTATAAGGTGTGAGGACCAGAAACTGGAAGCATTTGGGTGGTTAGGCATTTGGCTGGTTAAGCTTTCAGGCTTTAGAGCAACATAGTTAAGATGAGATTCTTTCTAGATGAGGACTCAGAGGCTTCCAGTCTGAGGAAACAGGACCAGCTGAGGAACTGGCAAGGTGAGATAGCTGTGGCTTGTTCTGTCTCTCTGATCTACCAGCATTGACCCCAATAACTGGCCTCGGGTTTGATTTTATTAATAAGAACTTTTAAGACTCATGCTACAAACTGTTGTGATAGAACTCTCATCCAATGAATGATGGAAGCAGATGCAGAGTCCACAGCCAGGCCCCAGGTGGAGCTCCAGGAGTCCAATCAGAGAGAGAGAGGAGGGATTATATGAGCAAAAGATGTTGAGACCATGAATGGAAAAAGCAGAGGGACAAATAACCAAACTAGTGGAAACACATGAACTATGAACCAATAGCTGAGGAGCCCCCATGGAACTGGATCAGGCCCTCTGGATAAGTGAGACAGTCAATTAGCTTGAACTGTTTGGGGGTCCCCAGGCAGTGGGACCGGGACCTGTCCTTAGTGCATGATCTGGCTTTTTGGAACCTGGGGCCTATGCAGGGACACTTTGCTCAGCCTGGGCGAAGGGAGGAGGGCACCTGCCTTGACTGAATCTACCAGGCTGAGCTGAATCCCTAGGAGAGTCCTTGCCTTGGAGGAGGTGGGAATGGGGGGTGGATTGGGGGGGAGGAAGAGGGGGGGAGAGGGGAATCCGTGGTTGATGTTTAAAATTAAATTAATTATAAAATTTAAAATATATATATATATATATATATATATATACAAAAAAACTTAAAATGTATTTCCAATGCTTTTTTAAAAATATTTATTTTATTTTTAGTTGTGCCACAGAAGCCAGAAGAAGTTTGGATCCCATAGAACTGGAGTTACAGGTGTTTGTGAGCAGCCTGACATGGATGTTTGAGCCTGAACTCAATCCTCTTGAAGAGTTGCATTTGCTCTTCACTGCCAAGACTTCTTTTTAGGCCCTTTTTTCAAATACATTATGTATTTATCCCATTTCTGTTTTTCAACACATTACTTTTCAACTGAATTTTTTATTTCCTTCTATGACTATTTTATGCTCCCCATAATTTTAAACACTCCAGAGGAAGTTCTATTAGGAAATACAGAGATATTAATGAAGGAAATGACACATGATCTACATCCTGAAAGAAGAATGGGACTCTAATTTGCTTGTACAATTATACAATGGAGTACTACTCAGCTGTTCAAAAAATAACATCATATTTGCAGACAAATGGATGGAACTAGAAAAAAACCATTCTGAGTGAGGTAACCCAGACCCCCAAAAAGAAACATCTTACATATTCACTTAAAGTGGATACTAGCTGTTAAGTAAATGATAATTAAACTACAATCCACAGACCCAGAGAGGCTAAGTAATAAAGAGAGCTCAAGGGGGAATGCATGGATCTCCCACGCAAGGTGAAATAGAATAAATTTTCAGGTAATCTGGGGGATGCTGAGAATGGGAACAGGAGGAATCAGACAGGGTGGGTGGGGAGAGATGGAGGGAGAGAGTACTGGGAGAGGCGACTGGAATTAGGAAGCATTTCGGGGTCGACATGGAAGCCTAGTGCAAAGGAAACTCCCTGGAATCTATGAGGGTGACCCTATTGAAGAATCCTAGTATTGGGGGATATGGACCCTGAGCCCGATGTCTTCTGTAACCACATAAGGCTTCCAGTGGTGGGCCTGGGACATCAACCCAATCACAGAACCTTTGGCCTACAATTTAAATTGCCTGGAAGATGTGCTGAGATAACTGTGGACCAGAATTTGTAGGAGTAGCCAACCATTGACTGATTTAACTTAAGGTCCACTCTTGACACTTTCTGGAAGGTCAAGAACCAGAGTCTGTGCAGCCCAGAGACCTAGGATAGATCCAAACACAACTAGGCAAAAAACAAACAAAAAACCAAAAACAAAAGAAAAAAAAAAAACAGTCAATGAAATCATTCCTAATGATACTCTGCTATACTGGAAGACCAGAGCCTAGCCCAACTGTCTTCAGAGAGGCTTCATTCAGCATCTGGTGGGAGCAGTTGCATAGACCAATCTGCAGTGCTTGGGGAAGCCACAGAAGAGAAGGAGAAAGATTGTAGGAGCAGGCAGCTTGAGGGCACCACAAGAACACAAAAACACAGCTCACAGAATCACCTAAGCAGGGCTCATAAGGGCTCACAGAGACTGAAGCAACAAGAGACCCTGCATGGGTCTGCCCTAGGTCCTCTGCATATACTTTAGGGTTGTGTAGCTTGGTGTCCTTGTGGGACTCCTAACAGTAGGAGCAGGGGGTATTTCTGATTCTTTCTTCTGTTCCTACTTTCTTCCTACTGGATTGCCTCATCCAGCCCTCATATGAGGGTATGTGCCTAGTCTTATTGTAAGTTGTTATGCTATGTTTGATTGATATCCCTGGGAGGCCTAATCTTTTCTGAAGGAAAACAGGGGAAGTGGATCTAGGGGAGAGAGATGTGTTGGGAGGGACAGGGAAGAGTGGAGGAAGGGGAAACTGTGGTAGGGATGTAATATATGAGAGAAGAATAGATAGATGACAGATAGATAGATGATAGATAGATAGATAGATAGATAGATAGATAGATAGATAGATAGATAGATAGATAGATGATAGAGTACTTTAAAAAAAAAGCTTCTAGTCATCAAACAGGGGTCTAGAACCAACTGATGGACACCTCAACCCCTCTGTATATTTCACAAAGTTCTTTCATCCTGTTCAGAACTCAGGTTCTTGTATATTTTATTCCTTTGGTTCTGAGGGCATTCTAAAGTAGAAAAGGAGCTCAATCCAGCAGTCAATAGATGGAATATAAAACAACAACAACAAAGCCAGAAGGGCTATTTTTCATTTTCTACCTTAATGTCACTGAGAAAAAGGAAAGAAAAAAAAAGTCAGTTTTAAGGAGTTAATTTCTATCTTTTGACCCAAATTAAGCTTTAAAGACAGCTATAAAATCAAGCATCACCTCACTTCCTGCTACAAACAGAAGAAAACAAACCTTGTAGCCAAGCCCGCAGGAACCTGGCTTTGTGAAATTGCAATCAGAGCGGCTGCGCTGATCAGCCAGGATGGCTCTCAAGAGCTTATCTGGGAGCCTGCCACACCATGATGCTTTCAACCCGAGTTAGCACACACCCCCTTCCAAGATGAAATCTGTCTTCTACAAGGAAGCGTCAGCACCATAAGGGTGATAAACCCAAACAAAAGCATTTTTTTTTTTTGTCCAAATCCCATTATGAATTAAATGCATTTTAAAATGGCTATCACTGAGTTTGCCTATTTTGAAGTTAAACACAGAATTTCATTGCACATTTAAAAGTCATGTGTGCCCTGTGCTATGTATATGTGCAACATGAAATTTATAGTACATGGTATTTATATTTTCAAATTTAAAATGGACACAAAATTATAGAATTACAGTTCAGATGATCTCAGAAAAAAGAAGATACCTACCTACAACTAAACCTCTTGGCAACAATACTAAGAAATGGCAAAGATTATGAAAATCTACATAATAAGGGTTAAATTTATTATTTTCTTTAAAAAATACTACATTTGAGTATCTTAAAACAGTAATCTAATCCTTATATATGTATACTTCAAGTTTTTTTAAAGGTTTTCATGTAATTTAGTTTACTAAGATTTAAACTCAGCCAAAGGTGTTTTTTAAAAAAAATTAATTTAGCAAATACTACTTTGAAGATTTAGGAAACAATTTTAAAATTGCTTTAATTCAGTCAGATTTAAAAATCAGTGGAACTGTTGAATAATGACAATTTCAAGACCAAACTTCAACGTCACTGTGCCTGAAACCTCTGTACTATTAAATTTACTATGTCATACCACCCAAAGATCTCTTCAAGATGCTCTTTAGAAGAGCAAAAAATTTTAACTAAAGTAACTAATTTCTGTATGTAAGAGAAAATTATTAATTTCACAGTGGAAGTTACATCTACAAGCAAATCACTGAAAAAGTGGTCTGTAGAGTTTTTACCTTCCCTTTTATGTGATGGTGTGTAAAAAGATGAAAGGCGGGCTTTTGTGTTTACATCTGGAGTATAAAAGCAGCTCAGTATGAGAAAGGGACATTCCATGAAATACTATGTCAGAAACATTCTCAGTCAGAATTCCAGAAATAGCAAGATGTTAAATAGATAATTAAAATGTCTTCAAGGTTTAAACCATGGGGACTCAGGGTTTTAATCATGGGGTGTATATTCATCAGAAGTTTTTGCTTTTATCTTGGTCAGATTTTGATGCTGTCTTTGGGGGAAAAAAAAAACCCAAACTCTGTGCTTTCAAAATTCTTCGGTTTGATCAGATTTGATATTAGCATGCTTGGCTCCAATAGCTCTCGTTTCATTAGATGGCTGGCAGAGGCCTTCAGCAGTGCCGTCTTGCAGAAGTATAATGGGCTTCTCCACTGCTGATGAAATTGGAAAGCTGTGGGAACCTCTGTGTCATGGTAGAGGAATTGTGTTACTCATGGAGTAAGATTCTTTCTCCTGGAAAGAATTCAACAGAAGGTTACAGCTAATCCCAGCTGCTTAATGTGTAATAGGTTTTCGTCCTACAAAATTTTTTAAGTAATGCAAAAAAAAGTGTGAGGTTAGGTGTAATTATCAAGAATATTTCATATGTCTGTAACATTTATGTTATCAAATATCCAGAGCTTGGTAGGTCAATCATAGATTTTGCCTTCTGTGGCACTGTCTTTTGTTTGTTTTATTACTGCTTTCTCTGTATCTGCTACAGGTCCCACATATCATTGATAATGAGTCATCAATATTAATCAAAAAGAAAATTCTGGTACTTTATATACTATCAGCTTAAGACTGATATGAAATGTTTTTCTTAAAGTTAGACGCAATATGGTAGTGTGTAACTTCCAATAGTAAGAGTGATTATAACTTTATTAAGTATTCTATAAAAAATTCTCATAGTACTTTTGTCAGCCTAAGCAAAATACACATATGTAAATTGAAGTTTTTTACCATTCTTCATATACTGAATTATAAAAGGTCAGACATTTTCCAAATTATACTGAGTGAACACATTTTGTAAATAAGATTTAAATATTTCTTGGTTTTCTTATTGATGGAAATGAGATCAAAACCATTACAGAATGAGATGTTTCAGGTAATTGAAACGTTTCAAAGCCCTTCATAATTTACACAAAGGAATTCAATTGTTTCACTTGTTTCTTACAAAAAGAGAGGAGGGGCGGAGAGAAATAAATCTGTAGAAATGTACTTATTCACAAATGTAGTGAAACTCCAGGTAGTATTTACACCTTGCATTAATTGCTTCACAGTAGTCACAGGTGAAGAACTCACTAACTTGAGTCTCAGAGGCAGGGTTATTGTTTGGTAGCAAAGCAAGAAACCTTCACACATAAGATAATTTGTAGAGTAATAGTAGTTAAATTCAGAAAATGTAACTGAGCCTTTTAAAGCATTCTTCACAAATGGAATCTGATTTTTCAGATTTAATGTGTGCTCAAATGTAAAACTCTCTAAAATATTTTTAATGATGTATAAATTCATATGTTCAATTAGTACACAAACTTATGCTATAAAACATATTGTTTTAAAATTTAATGTAGGTAGAACTGACTTTTGGTGAGGATCACTTTACCTCATCCAAGCCTTAGCTTTCAATTTGTATATTTGATCAAAACATTCATTCTAAATTTTTAAAACTGTCTACAAACCTTAAGCAATTGAGTTTTCTATTAACACTATTGTCTTTGAAGTTCAGTTTCCAATCTTGCCAATAACAAAGCTGACTTGCCGGGGACCTAAGGTTTTTATATGTACATTTAAACACACAAGTTTCTCAGCTGCCTTAGCAAAAACATTAAATAAGAAAGGAATTAAATGGCTGGTAATTATTAAATATGTGAGATAAACTTAAATATACTACAGACTACAAAAACAAAACCATCAGACCCCCTCCTGCGGGCAGAGGGGAGGGGGGCTCCTTTCTAGTATCCACTGCCTCGGCATTTCTAGAATTAAAGGTCCAGTTTCACTCTGACATCTGCCAAAGGTGCAGTGTTTTGTTGAGAAGTCTAATGTTGAGGCGTCTGAGAATCAACTGTGACGGTACTGCGGTTCCCAGCACTCATAGAGAAACAGGCGTCAACTCTATTTTCCGACTAGTCTTCAAATTCTTCCTGATGTCAGAAACAGCTTCTCTCTTTATCTATTTCCACCCAAACACCTACAACTGTTCTACGCTTCTTTACAAAACCTCTTTCAACATGAAGTCTAACCAATCTCTTTTTAGATATCTTGGAATTAATTTGTAATATTTTAGAAAAAAAACCAATGACATAAAAATGTAACTGAAATGACAGAATTAAGTATCCCAATACAAATTCAATTAAAAAATATATTATGGTATTTCAATTTCATTGAATTACTGGTCTCAGATGTTTAAGAATACCGAAACAGACCAGAGACTGTTTTGGGGCAAAGTGCACATGCACAAACACACACACACACATACACACACACACACACAAAACCACACTCTCTTTACAAAACTTCATTAAATAAAATAACATTGGGAAAGTTGTGAATTTTTATAAATATGGAGCACATGTTTAATTGACTTTATTTACAATAATTAATGGACTAAACTTTTACAATTTTAATAAAATGCCATTCATATGTAAATAAATCAAAATATATTTTCTCATAAACTTTTATTTAATCACTTTGTCATAGCAATTTACTGTAATTTCAAATATATTTTAGTTAATGTTAATGAAAAGTAAAATTAGTGTATTACCCTTCGGCTCTTCTACCTCAAATCAGGATCTGTAAATAACTAAGCTTGAATATTTAAAGCAGAAACTCATTCATAGCAATCAACGTAATTTTTATTTTGCCTTTTTGAGAAATGATCTAAATACTCAATCATTTAGGAATCGAGATCATAATTAAAGCAGTATGCAATTTAATGTTAATCAGGAATTATGACTTAGAGTAGCAAGTAAAAAGATTCAAGTGACTTCCAAACAACAGAAAGAAATCTGAGAACAATCATTTAATAAAGGCTATTTTGCCTGGTAGGAAAAGATTGTTAGTTGTAAAAAGAAACCTTTTAAACTAATATGATGAGGTGCATGTAAAAATTAATATTATGCTCTAATGTTCTCTCTAGTGAGCAGCCTGGGTTGATTTATTCATTTAGGTAATTATGTTCAGCAATATTAGTAATTCACTGTTAAATTGAATTTGGAGAACACACAATAAATTGAAACTGTAGTCATCTTTCTTTCTCACTATGGAACAAACAGAGACATATTGATGTTAGTTCTGAGTGAGCTACATAAGTTAAATTCCCTAGACTGCAATTTGATCAGAAAGCTTTGGACATTTACTTGAGCTATGTTAGGCGTCTGCCATTGGATGGCAGTAAAATTCTGCATCAATCACTATAAGCAAAGCGAAACTGGGAGAATAATAGGGCTTTCCTTTTATTATTTAACAGCAGAATGCTGCTTTAAAAGGCAAAGCTCAGGGGGTTGTGTATATTGCAGTATTACCAACTAATTCTTCAAACTGTTTTCCCCTCCTGTTCATTTAAAAGGTGATGCGATTTTGCCAGAATCACTTTTAATAATTTTTTTATGGCAACAGATTGAGTCCTTGTTTTTCTCTTAAATAATAGAATACTTATTTTTTGTATTTTAAAAATACATTAATAAAATAAAATTAACAAATGCCTATGATTTAAACCTCTTGTATATTATCGATGTCAACTTCATTTGTGACTGTGGAGCAGGCTTGTATTTTCACTACATTCAGTCCTCCAAAAGCTGACATTTACAGTGCTATGAAGATAATAATGTGTGGGATATGATTTTAAAAACTTGGACACAGAACCAAAAAAAAATGGGAAAATTGCACAGTAACCTTTGCAGGAGGTGACAATCCGGACAAGGACATCTTTCAGTCTATGCATAGCGTTAAGTCAGTGTTTTCCCTTCAGATTTTACAGATGATGCTGAATTCCTGACACTAGGTAAACTTAAGATTACTGGAGAAAAATTCACAGAGGATAGGTCTGAAAGCAAACCTCCCTGAACTTAAACCTGTTGTGTTTATCACACAGAATTAGCATCAGAGACAGCACAGAGAGCAAATAAAAGAGATTTGTCTTAGATGCTACATCAAGTAAGGAAACACTTTCTTTTCCTTCCATTTATATTTTTACTTGGTCAGATGTTGGTATCTTCAATTACAATTTATTTGGCAATAAAATGAACCCATTTTTTTTCAGGAAATATTCAGGGTGGTCTAACACAATCTGAGGGCTATTAATCAGGATTTCCTGGGATCAAAACACAGACTTCTCTGCTATTTATCTTTTCTCTCACTTTATGTGTAAAGTCTATTAAAAGTTTATAGTCTTCCAAAGATCATATTAGGCATTAAAATTCAGGCATCTCATTCCTGCTGCAAAGATTGTTAGAAGAAAAGAAAATAAATGAGTTATCATGAATCCATTCTCATCATGAGGAGTGTAAAAGCACGCACAGTGGAACAATATTCATTTATTTTTACGACAATGCTTGAGAAGAGAAAAACGGAAGTGGAATAAACCTAGGGATATGTAATGTTATTACTTCAATGCAGAGGCGGTTACGAAGGCCAGAGTGGATGTTTAACATACAGAAAAGGCTCTATTTGTGTGTGTGTGTGTGTGTGTGTGTGTGTGTGTGTGTGTGTGTGTGTGTCTTGAAGTGCATGATTTTTACAGGTTGTGAGTTATTTGATTAACAAGTATATTTCTTATCAAAAATTGATTTAACTTGTATTTGCATTGTTCTTTTTCTTTTTCAGTATTTAAAAAATTGATAATAAATTTTTGGACTATAGAAGACATTTATAGCTTCTTTCTTTATGTGTCATTACTAAATAACATGGCTGAAAATATAAAAATAAAATTCAAATCTTTATAAAAATATCAAAAGTAAAAAAGTAAAAAATAATTTATTTTAGTTTATGCCACTTGCAATGATGTACATAATAAAAGCCAAGAGCATTTCTTGTAATATACCACAAAATTTATTGCTGGCTTTTTTTAAATCTTGATTTAATTATGGACGTAAACTCAAAGAATAAGTCAGTTTTACACTGAAATCTAATCAAGTTTTTGTAACATGTTATCATATCAATTTGAAGTTACTGTAAATAACCAGTTACACTTTTGCATATAGTATTACAGTATGAAGAAATCTAATTTGTATATTCTCAAATGATTTCCCAAATATAACATTAAAATTATTTCAAATTTCTGTTCCCATTTACATAATAATATCTAAGAACTTGACTCAGATCTCTGAAGAAATTATTTAGCTTCATCCAACTGTTACAAGTGGATATTTTTGAATAAACATTGAAAGCAATATAGACAAAAAGATTGCATAAAATCTTATAACCATCGAAACATTTGCTATATGTTTTATGGTCTTCTGGTACATATTCATTCACTGTGTATCAGAGTTATTAAACCTATACTTCAGTGTCCACACTCTACTGCTGAAATTCCTAGGTAATAATAATGGACTTGACACAAATTGTGTGACCTTGAGTTTACTTATCAATCTATGACTTCATTTCCACTCTCTTTAAAATATATGAAAAAAAGACCTACCTCATGGGTTTTAGTGATTAGATAAATCAAATTTTATCTATTAATATTACATAGATTTGGCATGGCCTAGTATAAATAACATGATCATTATTATTGTGTGCCAGGAACACAAAAAGTACAATGCCAGACCCTTCTTTTAAGAAGCTTGCTAGCTGAGTGTTTTGTAGTTAGTACACACCAGGCACTGGAGACACAGAATGTTTGCTTCAAGACACTCACAGTCATGTCTGGGGAAACTATAACCACAATGCACTGGAGTAAATTAAATGATAGAAAATTGTTTTAGCTATGAAAGAAGGAGACATCCTTTCCAGCCTACGTGTTGACAAAGATTTGGTTAATACAAGAGAAATAACACAAGAGGTTCACATTTAACTGGGTCCTGAAGAATAGGAGTCACTCAAGGAGAAGAAGTATCTGTGGATATTTCTGTGTTCCTTTTGCACAGGAACAATCTGTGCAAAAGTATCAGAGGAGAAAATATTTGAAACCCATTCATGATGCACATAGCATCATTCATATGCATTGACCTTACATTGCAGTAGAATTTGACTTGGTCATTTAATTTGGTATGCAAAAAGCCAGGTGTGGTGGCATATGCCTATGATCCCTGGGGAAATAGAGGCTGTAGGATCAGGAGGTCAAGATCAGCTGTGGTGACATATAAAAATGGAGGCTAGTCTGGGCCATGAGAACTTATCAAAACAAAAGCAGAAACAATAATTTGATACGCAGATAGGCCAATGGCTAAAGCAGTTCTGGACATTTAAACAAATTGTATCTACATTTTAAAGCCAAAAACACATTCATTAAAATGTTAAGTTACTTACTTTAGATTTACAACTAGAAAAATGAGCATGTTTATACTAAAACTACCTTCTGATGCTAGTAACAATTTAACAGTGCTACTCTTGCTTCATCCAATTGATAACAAGGCTGGATAATTTAAAAAATAATTAGTGTAGTAAATATTTTTTAAAGACTCAAAGATTTTATCAACAGGTTATAAGAGAAGTAGATATTGGGACAAATAATACATTGTATGCACATTGGATTTTTCAAACAAAAATGTTGAAAAATATGAAGCCTAAGGTAAAAACCAGTAATAATAGGAATCTCTTACATTAACTAAAACACAGAACTAGGAAAAAAACATACATGAACCAATCAAAAATTAACAAAGAAGGCCAGGCATGGTGCTTCATGCCTTTAATCAAGCAAGGCAGAAGCAGGGAAATCTCTTTGAATTCAAGGCCAGCCTAGTCTACATAGTGAACACTAGGCTAACCGAGGCTATCTAGTGAGACCCTGTCTCAGAAAAATAAAATGAAAAACAAATAATATGTGCCAAGACAGATTTCTAAAATGCACATAAAACTATATTTTGTTCATAGAAAACCATATTAGAACTATTGGATTAGACAGTAAATAGAAAATTAAAACCAGTAAGTTAAACTATCATACAACTTGAGTATAAATACCACAAAAGAAAAGAACTCTTGTTTTCACAAGTGTGTCCAATGAGCAGAGTAGAAAGAAAAATAGAAAAATTTAAAGCAAATATGATACTAATTTTGGATATAGTATGTTAAAGCACACATTGCCAATGATTAACCATAAAAAGATAGACCAATATATGAAATTCAAATATTCATAAAGTAACCAAATTACCCAATCCAAAAATAAAAATGAGAAGAAAGGTTGAACTAAAGTTCACGGAATAGCTTCCTGATATCCATAATTCATATAGCTTGATATTTTTCTTCTGTTAAAATTGCAAAAATGTATATTTACTTATCAAATGCATATTTTCCTTTGCTCTTTGTTGTAATGAACCTAAATCTGCATGCACGCTAAGCAATTTCTCTGCTACTGTGCCATAAAATCCCCAGATACTCTTCTAACTTTTATATTTAGGCAGGGTCTCTCCCAGTTGATGCAATACATCTTGTAAATGCGTTCCTCCTACCTCAGCCCCCTCCATAGTTGTGATTACAGTTTTGCATCACCAGGCCTTATCCCCCCAAATTTTTAAACAAAAAATTTAGGGTAAGATTTTGAGTTTCAATTCTGCAGTTCATCAGAGCATATGTACATGTTTCAAAGCATGACATCAAGAGGGAAGTGTGATTTGCTTAATTCTGAGTTCTTAGAAAAGTTATTTAAAATTAGTGTCCAGGGTTATATCCTCATGCTGTAAGAATTCTTAAAGTTGTATTATCTTGACACTAAAATGGAATTCTGTTTCAACACATAGTCTAAAAGCATGGGAAGGGTTGAGGACAGGGCCCTGGACTCAGAAACACTTCTGGGCAATGCATATGTGTTTCAAAAGACAAGAATAAGTAAATGGGACATCTGAGTGACTCAACTGAAAGCAGGTCTTTACCTTAAAACAAAGCTGAAGAGCTAGTGAAAATACACAAGCAGAGGCTGGAGAAACAGCTCAGCACTTAAGAGCACAGGCTGCTCTTGCAGAGGACCTGAATTTGATTCCCAGCAGACAAGTGGCAGTTCACAACCATCCTTAGCTCCAGTACCCTGGAATCTAACTCCCTCTTCTGGCCTCCAAAGACACTGCATGCATATAGTGTACATAGATACATGCATGTAGGCAAAACATTTACACATAAAAATAAAAATTCAAAAGTCTTTAAATATAGACAAGAAAACTCAATGCATTAAAATTTCAAATAAAGAATGTACAGCACAATTATTAAAAAATAATGGCATAGTGAAAAGAAAGCACACAAATAAACACCCACACCCTCAGTTTCTGGTATTTTATTCATATTGATAAGTACCAATAAAGCAACCAAACCAATGTAACAAATATTTTAATTAGGATGTATTTAAGATACCTAAATGTTGCCTTAGCCTTTTGACAGGGGACTGAAATACATGTAAGTTACCTGTGTGACTGGCATAGGCTCCCCTTCCCCATTCTGTCCTCTATTGCTGATGCCATGAACCCACATTTCTCCTGGGACTCACTAGAACCATGACCTTATCCTATCAGGAGATTTCCGATCAGCACACTTGACAGGAAGATCCATGGGGGCCAGTCCTTCCCTTTAAATCTTACCAGATCTGACTGACTGACTTGGGACCCTCCTGTTGCTCTGTCCTAAACTGAGACCCAATACTGGTCCACACTGCAAGCTGAAAGTTGTTCCAAGGTCCTTGACCAAGTCACCAAGGCGTCAGGCTCTAGCTGCCAAGGAGAAGATCTGGTATAGAGGATGTAGCCCCAAATATCTAACAGAGGAAAGTAACATCCAGACACTACCATGGATTAGCCCCCTTGTGAACATCGTGAACAGCCCTGATGAAAGAAGCAAGTTGTCTTGAACAAAAATCAAAGAAAAACTTCACTAACCACATTTGTGTAAATCCTATTCCCCCACCCAAACACAAAACACACAAATCCACCTGGAAGAGATGCCAGAGACATAACTCACGAGAATGAACTATGGTCAAACAACTCAAAGAAGAGAAAGACAAAAAGATGAATGAAATAAGGAAGCCGACCCAACATAAAAATAGAATTTGAAACTGGCCTGTGCCCCTGCTTTACTCTCTCAGACTCATTGACTCCTTTTCTTTAGGATTGTCACACACATATGTGAATAAATGTATCAACACAACCTGCTCAGCTCATTTAATATTGCCTGTATGTTTTAGCGCTGACTTTGATATTGGATAATCATTTGGGGGCTCATCACTTGGGAAGCCTAATTACTCCCCTCAGCATTCATTATTTGCCCATAGCTCTTCATTCAGGTTTGGAGTCATGTGAGATTTCTTTACCCATACATCTTGGCATAACAACTAGTGTTGTCATTGTTTGTGTCTTGTCTGAGCATCCTTATTGCTGAGAGTTGATAGGTGTAGCTTTTCTGTTGTATCTAGGAAACAGCCTTACAGATCACTTCCCAATCTATTATATTCTCTGTGTTTGGGTTACACTGTAGCTTTATCAGTTGGGGCTAGACACCACTTAGTCAAGTGGTTTCTGCGTTTTGACTAGACTTAGAATTTTGTAATGGTATCTGTCTATTGCAAAAAGAAACTTCTTTAGTGAAAGCTACACTTTTCTGTGGGTCTAAGGTTAAGTATTTAGAATGAGGTTAGGAATTATATTGGCTTAGGAAAGTGGCAGTATTACATTCTCCTCTAAGATACGTGACCTCACTAGTCACGGGTAGTTTGCTCCATTTCCAGTACCAGGCATTATTTCCTCCTGTAAAGGGGGGCCTTAAGTCCAATTAGACATCTGTTGGTTAGTGCTAAGATATAAGTGCCACAATTGCACCTTTAGGGATATCTTACCATAATGGTCATTGTTGTGATTCATAGGAGTAACAGCTGGGCAGGACTCTTGATTGCTTTCTTCCATGGCTGTTTGCAAAACAACTTTCCATACTATGAAAGCCAGTATTTAGGATCTCGAATCCTTAGGGCATATGCCACAGAGGGGTATAACTGGGCTATACACTAAATTTATTTTTAGTTTTTTGAGTGCTCTTTATACTGATTTCCAGAGTGGCTGTGCCAGTTTTCATTCTCACCAACGGTGAATAAGGGTTCTTCTTTCTTCACAACCTTGCCAGTAGTTGTTGGCAGTTGTCTTGTTGATCTTAGCCATTCTGACTGGGGTGAGATGAAACCTCAAAGTTGTTTTAATTTACATTTTCCTCATTGCTAAGGAAGATGAACACTTTTTGAGGTATGTTTTAGCTGTTTTAATTTCTTCCTTTGAGAACTCTCTGCTTAGATCCTTAGCCCATTTTTAAATTGTGTTGTTTGTTTTCTTTGCTTTTAGTTCTTCATGTACTCTGGATATTAACCCTCTGTCAGATGTACAGCTGGTGGAATTCTCTCCCATTCTGTGTGCTTTTTCAATTGGTGAGTTGTTCCTTGACATACTACTTCACAGATACTTGCTCAGTCATATTCATCGCTGCCCTATTCACAATACCCAGGGAACGAAAACAGCTTAACTGTCCTTTAACAGATTAATGGATAATGAAAATGTGGTACATACACATGATGGGGTACTATTCAGCTGTGAAGAAAAATTCAAACATGAAATTTACATGTAAATAGATAGACCTAGTAAAGATTACATTGAGTGAAATAATGCAGATCCAAAAAGACAAACACCACATGTTCACCCTCATCTGAAAATCCTCAAACATAATTATATGACATGGAGTGACCACAGAAAGCGGGAATGTATAAAGGGATCATGGGTAGGGAAAAGTAGCTTTGGTGGGATACAAGTGATAGGAAGTGGGGGAATGGGAGAGTGGGGAAGGAGCTCCAAATGGGGAGGAGGGAGGAAGGTCTATCAATACAGAAGGAAAAGGCACAACTAAGGACTAATAACAGCACAGTTGTTTGATAAGGGCTCAAGGGATCATATTATACAGACTACACAAAGGAATCATATATATGTGGAAGGAAGTTAAGTCACTTGGGCTGACAATGCTTCCCATAAAAACTAATAAAAGCCCCAGTACCAGGCACAAGAAACCCTTCTTTCAAATGGTCAGGTTGGTCGAAGTGATTCCCCATATAGTGTCTTATTGATGTATCACTTGATTGCCTCTCAGGGATTGAGGGTACAGCCTGAAGACACCACATACTTGGTACAAAGGATCTGCAAATTTCATGATTTTATTTTCATTACATCTGATACATAATTAAATATCCTGAATGCATAAAGAACTCAAAAAACAAAGAGTCAAGAAAGCAAATGACCCATTAAAAAAAATGGGATTGTTCTAAACAGAGTTCTCAATAGAATAGCTAAGAAATATCTCAAAAACTATCCATCATTCTTAGGAAATAGGGAAATATAGATTAAAACAACTTTGAGATTTCATCTCACCCTAATCAGAATGACAAAGGTCAACAAAACAGCTAACAACAAATGATAATATCAATGTGGGGAAAGGAAACCGTCATTCATTGTTATCAGGAATACAACTGGTACAGTTGCTCTGGAAATCAGTATAGAGAAATCTTCAAAATACTACAAATAAGTCTACCATATAAATGCAGTTATATCACTCCTTAGCATATGCCCCAAAATCTCTACTCCACAGAAACTTGCTCAGCCATACTTATTGCCACTCTATTCACAATATATGTTCAGAATAAATTAATTGCAAACAGCTTCATAGCCACTGGTAGGACTTTGTGGCCACCACATTCTCTGTGATTGCGTTTTTTTCTGACCTGAACTTGTGCATGCTGTCCAAGTTTCTGAGTTCACACGTGCATCAGCTCTATTGGATCCAGAAAATGCTCTTTTCTTGAAGTTGTTCACCACCACAGCCTCTTACAATGTTTCTTCCTCCTCCTCTTTCCTCAAATACCCAAGCCTTTAAAGAAGAGATGTCACAGAGACTCCAAAGCTTCTCACTCTCTGTCTATTGTCCACTTGTGGCTCTCTATGTTAATTACCATCTACTGAAAGAAGAAACTCCTTTGATGAGGGTGAAACAATGCACTGATCTATGAGTGTAGCAATATATCATTAGGAGTTCTTTTATTGCTATGTCCACTTAACTCCTAGGGGCCATGACCTATCTAGTCCCAGACAATGGCCTCATTAACAGTGTCAATGTTTTATCTCATGGAGTGGGCTTGAAATTGAATAAAAAAATCCTTGATTATCCCATAACATTTTCATTGGTATTGGACAAGAGGGCATATCTTCCAGGCAGGACATTATTGTAGCTCACATGGTGAGATTGATGATTACAATTCTCCTCAGGTAGCATGTATGGTACCTCCCAGCACCATGAATATTAATCAGTAGGGGTAAAGCTTCCAGTTGAGCCCTAGATTGATTTCTCCAAGTTCAATGACATAAGAATGTGCTGTCTTCAACAATAGAGTCTTTTTTTTTTTTTAACTTTTTTTTTTTAATTTTTATTTTGCAATACAATTCAGTTCTACATATCAGCCACAGATTCCCTTGTTCTCCCCCCTCCCGCCCCCCTCACCTTCCCCCCAGCCCGCCCCCCATTCCAATCTCCTCCAGGGCAAAGCCTTCCCCACAGACTGAGATCAACCTGGTGGACTCAGTCCAGGTAGGTCCAGTCCCCTCCTCCCAGGCCGAGCCAAGCGACCCTGCATAGGCCCCAGGTTTCAAACAGCCAACTCATGCAATGAGCACAGGACCCGGTCCCACTGCCTGGATGCCTCCCAAACAGATCAGGCCAATCAACTGTCTCACCCACTCAGAGGGCCTGATCCAGTTGGTGACCCCTCAGCCATTGGTTCATATTTCATGTGTTTCCATTTGTTTGGCTATTTGTCTCTGTGCTTTATCCGACCTTGGTCTCAACAATTCTCTCTCATATAAACCCTCCTCATTCTCGCTAATTGGACTCCCAGAGATCCACCTGGGGCCTAGTCATGGATCTCTGCATCCAGATCCCTCAGTAGTTGGATGAGGTTTCTAGCACGACAATTAGGGTGTTTGGCCATCCCATCACCAGAGTAAGTCAGTTCGGACTGTCTCTCGACCATTGCCAGCAGTCTGTTGTGGGGGTATCTTTGTGAATTTCTGTGGGCCTCTCTAGCACTTTGTTTCTTCCTATTCTCATGTGGTCTTCATTTACTATGGTCTCCTATTCCTTGTTCTCCCTCTCTGTTTTTGATCCAGCTGGGATCTCCCACTCACCCAAGCTCTCTTTCCCTCGATCCTAGCCCTTCACTACCCCCACTCATGTCCAGGCTGTTCATGTAGATCTCATTCCATTTCTCTGTCGTTGGGCGATCCCTGTGTCTTTCTTGGGGTCCTGTTTTCCAGGTAGCCTGCCTGGTGATGTGAGTAGCAGTCCAGTCATCCTTGTTCCACATCTAGTATCCTGTTATGAGTGAGTACATACCATGTTTGTCTTTCTGAGTCTGGGATACCTCACTCAGGATGATTTTTTCTAGATCCATCCATTTGTCTGCAAACCTCATGATGTCATTGTTTTTCTCTGCTGAGTAGTATTCCATTGTGTATATGTACCACATTTTGTTTATCCATTCTTCAGTTGAAGGGCATCTAGGTTGTTTCCATGTTCTGGCTATTACAAACAACGCTGATATGAACATAGCTGAACAAGTGCTCTTGTGGTGTGGTTGAGCATTCCTTGGGTATATGCCCAAGAGTGGTATAGCTGGATCTTGGGGGAGATGGATTCCCAATTTTCTAAGAAATCGCCATATTGATTTCCAAAGTGGTTGTACAAGCTTGCATTCCCACCAGCAGTGGAGGAGAGTTCCCCTAGCTCCACATCCTCTCCAGCATAAGGTGTCTTCAGTGTTTTTGATCTTAGCCATTCTGACAGGCGTAAGGTGGTATCTCAGAGTTGTTTTGATTTGCATTTCCCTGATGATTAGGGATGTTGAGCAATTCCTTAAATGTCTTTCAGCCATTTGAGTTTCCTCTGTTGAGAATTCTCTGTTTAGTTCTATAGCCCATTTCTTAATTGGACTGTTGGGCATTTTGATGTCTAATTTCTTGAGTTCCTTATATATTCTGGATATCAGTCCTCTGTCAGATGTGGGATTGGTGAAGATCTTTTCCCATTCTGTAGGCTGTCGCTTTGCTTTGTTGACCGTATCCTTTGACCTACAAAAGCTTCTCAGTTTCAAGAGGTCCCATTGATTGATTGTTTCTCTCAGTGTCTGTGCTACTGGTGTTCTATTTAGAAAGTGGTCTCCTATGCCAATGTGTTCAAGACTACTTCCTACTTTCTCTTCTAGCAGGTTCAGAGTAGCTGGATTTATGTTGAGGTCCTTGATCCACTTCGACTTAAGTTTTGTGCACGGTGATAGATATGGATCTATTTGCAGCCTTCTACATGTTGATATCCAGTTTTGCCAGCACCATTTGTTGAAGATGCTTTCTTTTTTCCATTGTGCACTTTTGGCTTCTTTGTCAAAAATTATTTGTTCATAGGTGTGCGGATTAATATCAGGGTCTTCAATTCGATTCCATTGGTCCACATGTCGGTTTTTATGCCAGTACCAAGCTGTTTTTATTACTGTAGCTCTATAGTACAGCTTGAAGTCAGGGATCGTGATGCCTCCAGAGGTTGTTTTATTGTACAGGATTCTTTTGGCTATCCTGGGTTTTTTGTTTTTCCATATGAAGTTGAGTATTATTCTTTCCAGGTCTGTGAAGAATTGTGTTGGTATTTTGATGGGGATTGCATTGAATCTGTAGATTGCTTTTGGTAAGATTGCCATTTTTACTATGTTAGTTCTGCCTATCCATGTGCATGGGAGATCTTTCCATTTTCTGACATCTTCTTCAATTTCTTTTTTCAGGGACTTAAAGTTCTTGTCATATAGGTCCTTCACTTGCTTGGTTAGTATTACCCCAAGGTATTTTATGTCATTTGTGGCTATAGTAAAGGGTGATGTATCTCTGATTTCCTTCTCCGCTTTTTTGTCCATTGTATATAGGAGGGCTACTGATTTTTTGGAGTTGATCTTGTATCCTGCTATGTTGCTGAAGGTGTTTATAAGCTGTATCAGTTCCTTGGTGGAATCTTTGGGGTTGCTCAAGTATACTATCATGTCATCTGCAAATAGGGAAAGCTTGACTTCTTCCTTTCCAATTTGTATCCCCTTAATCTCCTTATGTTGTCTTATTGCTCTGGCTAGAACTTCAAGTACTATATTGAATAAGTATGGGGAGAGCGGACAGCCTTGCCTCGTTCCTGATTTTAGTGGAATTGCTTTGAGTTTCTCTCCATTTAATTTGATGTTGGCTGTTGGCTTGCTGTAAATTGCCTTTATTATGTTTAGGTATGTTCCCTGTATTCCTGATCGCTCCAAGACCTTTATCATGAAGGGGTGTTGGATTTTGTCAAATGCCTTTTCAGCATCTAGTGAGATGATCATGTGGTTTTTTTCTTTGAGTTTGTTTATATGGTGTATCACATTGACAGACTTTCGTATGTTGAACCATCCTTGCATCCCTGGAATGAATCCTACTTGATCATGGTGGATAATTGTTTTGATGTGGTCTTGGAGTCTGTTTGCCAGTATTTTATTGAGTATTTTTGCATCAATGTTCATGAGGGAGATTGGTCTGTAGTTCTCTTTCTTTGTTGTATCCTTGTTTGGTTTGGGAATCAGGGTAATTGTAGCCTCATAGAAGGAGTTTGGTAATGTTCCTTCTGTTTCTATTGTATGGAACAATTTAGAGAGTATTGGTATTAACTCTTCTTTGAAGATCTGGTAGAATTCTGCACTGAAACCATCTGGTCCTGGGCTTTTTTTGGTTGGGAGACTTTTAATGACTGTTTCTATTTCATTAGGGGTTATTGGACTATTTAAATAGTTTATCTGGTCTTGATTTAATTTAGGTATGTGGTACCTATCCAGAAAATTATCCATTTCTTTTAGGTTTTCCAGTTTTGTGGAATAGAGGTTTTTGAAGTATGACCTGATGATTCTCTGGATTTCCTCAATGTCTGTTGTAAGGTCCCCTTTTCATTTCTGATTTTGTTGATTTGGATGCTCTCTCTCTGTCTTTTGGTTAGTTTGGATAAGGGCTTGTCTATCTTGTTGATTTTCTCAAAGAACCAACTCTTTGTTTCATTAATTTTTTGTATTGTTCTCTTTGTTTCTATTTTATTGATTTCAGCTCTCACTTTGATAATTTCCTGGCATCTATTTTTCCTGGGAGACTTTGCTTCTTCCTGTTCTAGAACTTTCAGGTGTGCTGTTAAGTCACTAGTGTGAGATTTCTCCAGCTTATTTATGTGGGCGTTTAGTGCTATGAATTTCCCTCTTAGTACTGCTTTCATAGTGTCCCATAGGTTTGGATATGTGGTGTCTTCATTTTCGTTGATCTCTAGGAAGTCTTTAATTTCTTTCTTTATTTCTTCCTTAACCCATTGGTGATTCAGGTGGGTATTGTTCAGTTTCCATGAGATTGTAGGTTTTCTGTAGTTTTTGTTGTTGTTGAAATCCAACTTTAGACCATGGTGGTCTGATAGAACACAGGAGGTTATTCTAATTGTTTTGTATCTGTTTAGATTTGCTTTGTGACCAAGTATGTGGTCGATTTTAGAGAAGGTTCCATGGGGTGCTGAGAAGAAGGTATATTCTTTTTTGTTAGGATGGAATGTTCTGTAGATGTCGATTAAGTCCATTTGAGTCATGACATCAGTTAAGTCCTTTATTTCTCTGTTAAGTTTCGATTTGGGGGATCTGTCCAGTGGTGAAAGTGGGGTGTTGAGGTCTCCCACTATTAATGTGTGGGGTTTTATATGTGATTTAAGCTTTAATAATGTTTCTTTTACATATGTGGGTGCCCTTGTGTTTGGGGCATAAATGTTCAGAATTGAGACTTCATCTTGGTGGATCTTTCCTGTGATGAGTATGTAATGCCCTTCTTGATCTCTTTTGATTGATTTTAGTTTGAAGTCTATTTTGCTGGATATCAGGATGGCTACACCCACTTGTTTCTTAAGACCGTTTGATTGGAAAGTCTTTTCCCAGCCTTTTATTTTTAGGTAGTGTCTATCTTTGAATTTGAGATGTGTTTCTTGTATGCAGCAGAAAGATGGGTCCTGCTTTCGTATCCATTCTGTAAGCCTATGTCTTTTTATAGGTGAATTAAGTCCATTGATATTGAGAGATATTAATGTCCAGTGATTGTTCATTCCTGTTATTTTTTGGTGGTGATGTGTGTGTACTTTTCTTCGTTGGGATCTACTGCTGTGGCTTTATCTATTGCCTGTGTTTTCGAGGTTATATCTGACTTCCTTAGGTTGGAATTTTCCTTCTAGTGCTTTCTGTAGGCCTGGGTTTGTGGATAAATATTGTTTAAATCTGGCTTTGTCATGGAATGTCTTGTTCACTCCATCTATGAGGATTGAAAGTTTTGCTGGGTATATTAGTCTAGGCTGACATCCATGGTCTCTTAATGTCTGCATTACATCTGTCCAGGACCTTCTGGCTTTCAAAGTCTCCATTGAGAAATCGGGTGTTATTCTGATAGGTTTGCCTTTATATGTCACTTGGCCTTTTTCCTTTGCTGCTCTTAATATTCTTTCTTTATTCTGTACGTTTAATTGTTTAATTATTATGTGGCGAGGGGACTTTTTTTGGGGGTCTAGTCTGTTTGGTGTTCTATAGGCTTCCTGTATCTTCATAGGCATTTCCTTCTTTAAGTTGGGAAAGTTTTCTTCTATGATCTTGTTGAATATATTTTCTGTGCCCTTGAGTTGGTATTCTTCTCCTTCTTCTACCCCTATTATTCGTAGGTTTGGTCTTTTCATGGTGTCCCAAATTTCTTGGACATTTTGGTTCATGACTTTGTTGACTTTAGTGTTTTCTTTGACTGATGAATCTATTTCTTCTATTGTATCTTCAACGCTAGAGATCCTCTCTTCCATCTCTTGCATTCTGTTGATTATACTTGCATCTGAAGTTCCCAATCGTTTTCTCAGATTTTCTATTTCCAGCATTCCCTCTGTTTGTGTCTTCTTCATTTTTTCTATTTCCCTTTTCAGGTCTTGGACTGTTTCCTTCATTTGTTTCATTGATTTTTCTTGATTTTCTTTCAGTATTTTATTGTTCTCTTCCAGGACTTTATTGATTTCTTCTAATTTGTTTGCCCTTTCCTCTAGTTGTTTACAGCGTTCTTCACATTTTTTTGTCTTTTCCTCTACACGAGCCTCTAGCTTCTTCATGATGACATTCATAAGGCTATTTTCTTCTGCTTCTTCCAATTTCTGATGTTCAGGTCTAGGTGTTGGAGGAGGGCTAGGGCCTGGTGATGGTGTATTACTATTCATTTTGTTGTATGTGTTTCTGCCTTGACGTCTGCCCATCTCCTTGTGGTTCGTTCCTGGCCTTATCTGCACACTTGGTTCAGACAGAGCTGACAGATTCAGGAAGTCTCTCTCTCTTGTCCAGATGGGAGCTCTCTTGTCCAAATTGGAAGTCCGGGGCAGGATGGGAGCTCTTGTTCAGAAGGGAAGTCCGGGGGAGGATGGGTGCTCTTCTCTCTCTCTCTCTCTCTCTCTCTCTCTCTCTCTCTCTCTCTCTCCTCCAGATGGGAAATCCAGGGCAAGATGGGAGCTGGGGGCCGGCCTCTAAGTCTCAAGAAGAGGCTTGGGGCTCAGGCGGATGGGTGTGGGGGCAGGGCGTGGAGACTGCAGGGTCTGCCAGGGGTCTTGGAGAAGGAGATCCTTCCCGGTGGGGCTAGAAGGGAACCTGCCCGGGGACCAGAACCTGGGGCCAAGTTGGGCAGGTCTTCCCCGGAGTGGCTGGTGCCCAGGGATGGGGTCCGGGGCAAGCTAGGGCACTCACCTGTGCTTCAGAAGGGAAGTCCTGGGCAAGATGGGAGCTGGGGGGCCCGGCCTCTAAGTCTCAGGAAGAGGCTTGGGGCTCAGGCGGATGGGCGTGGGGGCAGGGCGTGGAGACTGCAGGGTCTGCCAGGGGTCTTGGAGAAGGGGATCCTTCTCGGTGGGGCTAGAAGGGCACCTGCCCGGGGACCAGAACCTGGGGCCAAGTTGGGCAGGTCTTCCCCAGAGTGGCTGCTGCCCAGGGATGGGGTCGGGGGCAAGCTAGGGCACTCACCTGTGCTTCAGAAGGGAAGTCCTGGGCAAGATGGGAGCTGGGGGCCGGCCTCTAAGTCTCAGGAAGAGGCTTGGGGCTCAGGCGGATGGGCGTGGAGGCAGGGCATGGAGACTGCAGGGTCTGCCAAGGGTCTTGGAGAAGGGGATCCTTCCCGGTTGGGGTAGAAGGGAACCTGCCCGGGGACCAGAACCTGGGCCCAAGTTGGGCAGGTCTTCCCCGGAGTGGCTGGTGCCCAGGGATGGGGTCGGGGGCAAGCTAGGGCACTCACCTGTGCTTCAGAAGGGAAGTCCTGGGCAAGATGGGAGCTGGGGGCCAGCCTCTAAGTCTCAGGAAGAGGCTTGGGGCTCAGGCGGATGGGCATGGGGGCAGGGCGTGGAGACTGCAGGGTCTGCCAGGGGTCTTGGAGAAGGGGATCCTTCCCGGTGGGGCTAGAAGGGCACCTGCCCGGGGACCAGAACCTGGGGCCAAGTTGGGCAGGTCTTCCCCGGAGTGGCTGGTGCCCAGGGATGGGGTCCGGGGCAAGCTAGGGCACTCACCTGTGCTTCAGAAGGGAAGTCCTGGGCAAGATGGGAGCTGGGGGGCCTGGCCTCTAAGTCTCAGGAAGAGGCTTGGGGCTCAGGCGGATGGGCATGGGGGCAGGGCGTGGAGACTGCAGGGTCTGCCAGGGGTCTTGGAGAAGGGGATCCTTCTCGGTGGGGCTAGAAGGGCACCTGCCCGGGGACCAGAACCTGGGGCCAAGTTGGGCAGGTCTTCCCCAGAGTGGCTGGTGCCCAGGGATGGGGTCGGGGGCAAGCTAGGGCACTCACCTGTGCTTCAGAAGGGAAGTCCTGGGCAAGATGGGAGCTGGGGGCCGGCCTCTAAGTCTCAGGAAGAGGCTTGGGGCTCAGGCGGATGGGCGTGGGGGCAGGGCGTGGAGACTGCAGGGTCTGCCAAGGGTCTTGGAGAAGGGGATCCTTCCCGGTTGGGGTAGAAGGGAACCTGCCCGGGGACCAGAACCTGGGCCCAAGTTGGGCAGGTCTTCCCCGGAGTGGCTGGTGCCCAGGGATGGGGTCGGGGGCAAGCTAGGGCACTCACCTGTGCTTCAGAAGGGAAGTCCTGGGCAAGATGGGAGCTGGGGGCCGGCCTCTAAGTCTCAGGAAGAGGCTTGGGGCTCAGGCGGATGGGCGTGGGGGCAGGGCGTGGAGACTGCAGGGTCTGCCAGGGGTCTTGGAGAAGGGGATCCTTCCCGGTGGGGCTAGAAGGGCACCTGCCCGGGGACCAGAACCTGGGGCCAAGTTGGGCAGGTCTTCCCCGGAGTGGCTGGTGCCCAGGGATGGGGTCCGGGGCAAGCTCAACAATAGAGTCTTATTGACAGATTGTGGAAGGTAACCAATAGCATTGGCAAGAATGTTATTTTATTTTATTATTTTACTGTTTGCGATCTTAGTTGTTCCTTGTGTTTAAGGAGATCTTTAGTTGCTATATTTCTATAGTCTCTTAGGTATGCTTATTCTTCTATTCATCCAGAAGAATGATTTCCAACACTCTCTGTAGGGATGGTTTAGACAACATGGGTTCTTTTAGGATGTTTGTTAGCATGGAAAGTTGTCCTTTCTACTTCACCTTTATAAGATAGTTTTTCTGGGTACAGTAGTCTCAGATGGCACCTGTGGTCCTTGAGAATGTGAAGCACATCACTCTGGTTCTTCTGACTGTCAAAGTTTCCATTGAGAAATCAGCTGTTATTTCTTTGTCCGTCCTTCTCCAGTTTCTGGACTTGGTACCTGGACTACTTGTTTTCAGCATATTATTGCTGCCTGGTAGGCCAGCCTCCAGTGGCAGCGGGGCGGAATCCACAGAGTCGGCATATTAGGCTTTCCTATCTGAAGGGGTAAAGGGAAAAAAATACTCATACACTTTCTTGATGATTGCCTTCTTTATTCTTCCCTATTCTTCTACCATACACTTTTCTCTACAGTTCATATACCCCAACAAAATCTTTTAGGCAATATAGGAATTACAATGTGGTTACATTCTGTTTTTCGTGTAAATGATTATAATGAATACAGGTAAAAACATGTTTTTCATCTCCCTTACATGATTCAAAGTCATCCCAATAACCCAGATACATTTACATCTAAGTAACTTGTTACTGATTAACAGAGTATGAGAAAGCAGAGGTATTTTTTCTCAGCTCATTCTTTTGTTGGTGGGCTGCATATTGTGGTTATAAAGAAAGAATCAATCATTTTATTATAATCTTATAAGGAATCTTAAAGGAATCACAAATATAAACCTTTATATATGAAAAAGAATTGGTCAGCTCTACTTTAAATCTTTAGCATGCATACCCACTCATCAATAGTTTTTTTATATCAGGAAATTGAGGGCAGAAATGGGTATAAGGAATTAGTCATAACCTTTGATCATCAACCAGTCCTAGCAAGAAAGGCACGTTAGCTAATGATAATCAGACTTTTTTTTGAGATTGTTTTTCCTATTCTACTTCAGCTTCTAATAAGGAATTACAAATGTACTGGAAAGCAGAGCCAGTAGGACCCTCTTGATAAAATGACTATAAAGTAATAAATATTGATATTATTATGTCATAAAAATTTTATTGTACTTGTGTGTAACATAAAGAAAAGTAAATATTATGTTGGATACAGAAAAATATAGCACTATTATCTTGTATGTTTGAACTTTATATGAAAAATATTGAGCAAATAATATATTTGATATATATATATATATGATATATATATCAAATATATATGATAATATATAGAGAAATATACATATGATAATGCCACTTATTGTGTACACAACCTTATGTTACTATTCAAGATACTCTGTAGAAACTCCATGTCGTGCACTTGAGAAGTCTTAAGAACAACAAGGCAGTTTTATTTTACTAAACTTTCATTTACCCCAAGCAAGTGGTTGGGGACTTCTCATCAGACAACATTTGTAGAAATTTTCATGTAACTTAAAAAATCTATTTTACTTAATTTCTAAATTAATGAAAGTTTTATCAGGACAAAATAAATCATTTTGACATAATCAGTGCCATATTAAATGCAAGAAGAGCTCATTTGTTATTTTTATTTAATGCTTATAATGAACATATATTCAGTTTGACAGATAAAAT
Organism: Peromyscus eremicus; assembly: GCF_949786415.1. Taxonomy (NCBI): domain Eukaryota; kingdom Metazoa; phylum Chordata; class Mammalia; order Rodentia; family Cricetidae; genus Peromyscus; species Peromyscus eremicus. The sequence goes on along the minus strand of NC_081422.1, from coordinate 86,391,196 downwards.
TTACAAATACAGCTTAGTTTATTTTGTTAAGGTTTTACTTTACAAAATTTGGGAATCTTGGCAAAACTTCAACTAGTGTGTTTAATTTCAGAAATGTTTGTTAAATATCATGTTTCTAGTAAAATGACAACAGCATACTTTTTTTTATAGGTTTGGTAGTTTTGAAGGAAATATAATATGTAAAGCAATAAAGACACCAATCTTCAAAGACTTCATGGAGATCACAGTAGTGAGGAATAAAACACTATCTAATCAAATGAAAGAAGTTGTCCTTTTTCTTTCCTGTTCTGCGGAAAGGAAAGCAAGTGACCATTATTCTAAATTTTATACAGAATTCAAGAATAACAGAATCATGAGGAACACATATATATGTATTTCAAAACAACAAGATGCTTATTCTTCAGAAGCGGAATGAAGTGTCCAGATGGTAGGATTGACCATCAGGCAAAAGGCACTGATGACTCCTGACAGCAGTGAGCGGATGGTGCTGAAACATGATGGGTAAAAAGATAGGAGCGTCTCTTCCCAGCCTGCTCCTTCTTTCTTGCCCCCGTCCTCATCTAGCCTGACATTTGACAGTTGGCAGAGACTCCTTCCCCAAAAGTGGCACCAAACATTCCGTTTGAGTACTCACATAGACGTCCTCTTACTTAATGCCCACAACTAACTTGTTCATATTTTGTATTTATTGGATTATGTGAAAATGTGCATCTAAAGCAATTTAAACTTCCCATGGGCTGTTAGACTCCAAATGAAATGAATTGACAATTATTTTCCTAGACATCCTCATAGGCAAAAACTCTGCTTTTCTTTGAGTTAAAAATGCTGTTTGGAGAGAATCATTGCTGTATTTGTGCTTTTGGACAATTTGTAAACATCTTCAGTGATTTCAATTTGAACAGAATTTGTCTGTCATTAAGTGATGGTTTTACATTTTTTTTTATCACATGCTTTATATTAGAAGCAATATTTTTCTTTCATACTGGTAGTGGATCTTCCTAGGTTTTGGAGAAACAATTTAGAGTTATACATGTCATATCCATTTTAGAATGAAAAAGCAGGAGTAAGGATTTATGATTTGATACCACAACAAGGAGCCCCAGATCCCAGAAGTGAGCTCTCTAACACATTCATTTATTCCACACAAGGTGAATATTGGAGCTGTCATTCTCCTAAGAGGCCCACAGTAAACTGGAACAGCAAACATTACAATCTCTGCTGTAATTACTCCAAAATAATTTTTGAAAATTAAAAAATAATACATTTTAGCATTTATATTAATCACACAAAATATCTAACACTGAGATATAAATCTGACTATGTAAGTTTTTTTTTTAGAAACTCTACATGATTATTTAGGTGAACTAAAGCAGACGTAAATAAAGGCAAGAAGTATCACACTCACGGATTGGAAAATGGTATTTTTAAGACTCAAGTTTATCTACAGAATCAATGTACTTTAAGTCAAAATCTCTACAGTTACCTTAACTCTCTGTCATACCAATCTTATATATAGCTCCCAGACACCTGTGTACAGGCTTAAGGGAAGGAATATAAGGATATTTCTAACTAATTTTTTGGAAGCAAGAATTTGAAGTTAACAGAGGTGTTTATCACAAAGGGAATAAGTAAAATGGGTAGATTGAGCCTTTAGGGGAAACATATATCTATTGCAATGAATGAATTATAAATATGTTCAATAACATTGATAAGACCAAATGCTGGGAGAAAGAAAAGGAAACAGTGAGTGCTTCAGAGCTGATCTCCAGCATAATACAATATAAGTACTTTCAAGGAAAACACACCAAGAACCTAGATTTCTTTAAATTGTATACCGATGGGATATATTAGTGTGAGCATCATCTGGCAATAAGAGTAGAGATGCCCAGAGTTATAGTCAACAAGTCTGAAATAAGACAAGAGAAGAACTTTGCATAGGTTGATGGTAACTATATACTATGAATAAGATAGCTTTCACATTCACGACACACAATTCTCTTGAACTTTCTTCATCAGTTAACTTTATGCAAAAGAACATAAATGGATGGAGTCATAACCTAAATCCACTGTTCCTGAGGATCTTAAAAACAGCAAAGAAATATGTTCACATGGAGGACCTTGGAGAGATGGTTCAATGGTTAAAGACAGTTGTTACTCTTGCAGAGGATTTAAAAATTCCAGCAGAGTAGCAAGGATATCACTATTCAGCTAAGTCTAATCCCAGCCTCCAACATGCACATCTGTTCCATGAGCAAAATGCATAAAAAGACTGTACTGGTATTCTTCAGTGCTTCAAGTCAATATAGCATCTCAGTAAGTTCAAAATTCTATCCAAATGCCAGTCTTTTCAAAGTCTCCAAAACCCATATTCTGATTTCAACTAAATTGTTACTGGCAAAGAATCTGAGTATAAACCACTAGAAGGCAAAATATTCTCTAATTTTGGGCCTGTGAAACAAAGCAGATCAAAATTAGTTATTTGCTTCCATTCTGCCATAAAGAAAAACAAAAATCAATAATAAAAAACAAGCATAGCCATCCTCAATGCAACTGGGGAAAATTAGAAAGGGCGAAGGGGTCACCAACTCAAGCAAGTTAAAAAATCTAGTAGGAAAATTCCCAAGGTTTCAAGGTGTGAGACAAGCTAGCTGTGGCTTCTGGCTCTTCCTCTGTGCCCACAGCACATATGTCCTCTGCAGCTGTATCTGTCATATTTGCTTTACTTCTGTGGTCTCAGTCCCTTCCAGCTTAAGTTTCTGTACAGCTCACATTCGTCCTACTAGCCTAGATGGTTTCTGTTCATAATGATTCTGCCATTGAATCATTCTTTCTTTTCCTTTAAATGTAGCATATCTTGGTATCCAAGGAGTTTTCTTAATTCATTTTGTGCTTACATATCCTCTGATATGTGATATCCTGCCTTTTTCGTTAGTCTTTGTCCTTTTCTCTACAGATTGGTAATAATTTGGCTTCTATGGGAATCTCAACTCATTTACATTTCCATTTATTTCAGAGACGCCACTGGATAAAGTCCCATCACAGCAACCCTGAAGCACTCATCTCTATCCTGGGCTTCTAATGAGAGAGTTGAGTGGATCTACAAGTCACACACCATTCCCTTCTGCAACTATTTTACAGTCATAGACTTTGGGAATTTCTGAGAGCATGCTTTCCAGAGAGTAACTGAGCTGTAGCATCCTTTGCAAACTGGATAGTCAATAACTGCCCAAATCATCGATTGGAGTTTTCAATTATATTCTAATGTTGTCTTCTTTAACTTCATCATTTCCTGCCACAGTTTAATATTAAGTAGAAAGCAGACTGCGTTTCCATTTTTAACATTTTTCATGAACTCTATGCTAAATGTTTGACTTTATTACTAGAAGCTCTATTCTGTGTATAAGACCAAAGAACACCGGGTTCCAAGCTTTTTCCTGAACTGTAGCAAAGACCAACCTTTCTTCTACTTTCCAATTATGTGTTCTCCTTATAAGCCCTCATAAGCAATATCTTTCAGATTTAATTGTGTGTGTGTGTATGTGTGTGTGTATTTGTGTGTGTGTGTGTGTGTGTGTGTATTTGTGTGTGTGTGTGTGTGTGTGTGTGTGTGTGTGTGTGTGTGTGTGGTGGATGTGTGTGTGGTGGGTGTGTGGGTGCAAGTACCAGTAGAGGCCAGAAAAGAATGTTGAAATACCTGGAGCTGAAGTTGCAGATGGGCAGGGGTTGTAAGGAACCTCAGATGAATTCTGGGAATCAAATTTGTTTCTTTGCAAGAGCTACAAACGTTCTTAACTGCTGAGTCATCTCTCCAGCCCCATCATGTTATCTCTCTCTATCTCTGTCTCTCTCTCTCTCCCTCTCTGTTGTTTCTCTATGTACCCCTGACTGTTTGGAATTTGCTCTGTAGACCAGGCTGGCCTTGAACTTGCAGAGATCCACCCGAGTGCTGGAATTAAAGGTGTGCAGCTTTCTTTCTTTCTTTGTTAATTTTTAATTTGTTCATGTATGGCTATTATCTAATTCTGTGTTTTTATTAATGTAAGCAATTTTCATTATTTCTGGCATTTACCTTTGGCTTTATATTTTTAAATATTTTTATTTGATGATCACCCCACCCTCTAGGCTTTAGGCCCAGGGGCACAACCAATTGCAGGCCAGCAGGCAGGCACAACTACCACCATCCCCAACAGGACCCTATAATCTACAAGTCCCAATCCACCCCCTAAACCCACCCATCCTCCCAGATCTCAGCTGCTCCCTGAGACACAGACTCCACCAGCTCCAATCGGACCAGGAGGTGAGTCTTCTGTTCTCCTAGTCTATTACCCCAGCCTCTAGGCTTTAGGCCTAGGGGCACAAGTAGTGTCCCCCAACCTATCTATTGCAGCCCCAGTTGGAGGCCAGCAGGGAGGACTCCTGCAAGCAGGCCTGACCATCCCTCCCACACCAGACCCTGTAACCTATAAGCCTCAATCCACTCCCAAACACACCCATCCTCCAAGACCACAGCTGCTCCCTGAGACACAGACTCCACCAGCTCCGATTAGACCAAGAGTTCAGATTGGACCAAGAGTGGCTCCCTGAGACACAGACACCATTTGCACTAATTGGAGGAAGAGATGAATAGACACCAGTGCAAGAATACATTCAACAACATAAAGAACAATATGGCACCACCAGAACTTAATGGTTTTATATCAGTAAGACCTGAACATCCCAAAGTAGAAGAAGAAGAAAACAACCTTAAAATGACTTTAAGAAGATGATAGAAGCCTTTAAAGAGGAAATGAAAAATTCCCTTAAAGAAATTGAGGAAAAGACAAACAAAAAATTAGAAATAATCAATAAATCCCTTAAAGAAAGCCAAGAAAACCAAGAAAAAGCAGTTAAGCAGGTGAAGGAAACAGTTCAAGACCTGAAAATTGAGATAGAAACACAATGAAGAAGACACAAACCGAAGCAATAATGGACAGGTCTGCTAGATAGAAACTTAACAGAAAAATATGGGAACTAACAGACATTATGACTCAAATGGACTTAATAGACATCTACATCTACAGAATGTTCCACCCAAACACAAGAGAATATACTTTCTGCTCAGCACCCCAAGGAGCCTTCTTTAAAATTGACCACATACTCGGTCACAAAGCAAATCTCAATAGACACAAAAAATTGGAATAACCTTATGTATTTTATTGGACTACCATGCCTTATAGTTAGAATTCAACAACACAAATTACAAAAAGCCTGCAAACTCATGGAAACTGAATAATGCTAAACTGAACCATCAATGGGTCAAGGAAGAAATAAAGAAATTAAAGACTTCCTAGAATTCAATAAAAATGAATGTACAATATACCCAAACTTATGGGACACTATGAAAGCAGTACTAAGAGGAAAGTTTATAACACTAAATGCCCACATAAATAAGTTGGAGAAATCTTACACTAGCAACCTAACAGCACACCTGAAAGCTCTGGAAGAAAAAGAAGCACACTCACCCAGGAGGATTAGACAGCAGGAAATAAATCAAATTGAGGGCTGAAATCAATAAAACAGAAACAAAGAAAATAGTACAAAGAATCAATGAAACAAAGAGTTGGTTCCTCGAGAAAATAAAAAAGATAGACAAACCCTTATCCAAACTAACTAAAAGGCAGAGAGAGAATATCCAAATTAACAAAATCAGAAATAAAAAGGGAGACATAACTATTGACAATGAGGAAATCCAGAGAATCATCAGGTCATCTTCAAAAACCTGTACTCCACAAAATTGGAAAATCTAAAGGAAATGGACAATTTTCTGGATAGGTACCATATACCCAAATTAAATCAAGACCAGATAATGATGACAGCTTATGTTGGAGAGGATGTGGAACAAGGGGAACACTCCTCCACTGTTGGTGGGAGTGCAAACTTCTAGAGCCACTTTGGAAATCAGTATGGAAATTACTCAGAAAATTGGGAATCAATCTACCTCAAGACCCAATGATACTACTCTTGGGCATATACCCAAGCATAAGCTCAAGCATACCACAAGGACATTTGCTCAACTATCTTCATAGCAGCATTATTCGTAATAGCCAGAACCTGGAAACATACAACATGGCCCTCAACCGAAGAATAGAAAAAGAAAATGTGGTACATATGCACAATGGAGTACACTACTCAGCTGTTAAAAACAATGACACTGTGAAATTTGCAGGCAAATGGATAGAACTAGAAAATATATCCCGAGTGATGAAACTCAGACTCAGAAAGACAAGCATGGTATGTACTCCCTCATAAATGGATACTATATGTAAAGCAAAGGTAATCAGACTGCAACCCACAGCTCCAGAGAAGCTAGAAAACAAGGAAGACCCTAAGAGTGATGTAGGGAATCACCTTGTGAAGGAGAAACAGAGGAGATCTCCATGAGTAAACTGGAGATGAGGGGGCAATAGAGGGCAGGGGATGGGGGATGAGAACATGAGGGAATGAGATGATCAAGTTGAGGGAGGGACGGAGTAGGAGAACAATGAAAGATATCTTGATAGAGGGAGACATTATGGAATAAGGGAGAAACTTAGTGCTAGGGAAATTCCCAGGAATGCACAAGGACAACCCCAGATTAGACTACTAGCAATAGTGGGTGAGAGTGCCTGAATTGGCCTACCCTGGTAATCAGATTAGTGATACCCTAACTGTCATCATTTAGCCTTCATCCAGTAACTGATGGAAGCAGATGCAGAGATCTATAACCATGCACCAGGCCAAGCTCCAGGAGTCCAGTCAAAGAGAGAGAAGAGGGATTATATGAGCAGCGGGGGTCAAGATCATGATGGGAAAATCTACAAAGACAACTGAATCAAGCTCAAAGGAACTCATGAACTTTAGACCAAGAGCTGTAGAACCTGCATAGGACCATACTAGACCCTCTGCATACGGGAGATAGTTGTGTAGCTGGGTCTGTTTGAGGGGCCCCTGGCAGTGTGATTAGGATCTATCCCTGGTGCATGATCTGGCTTTCTGGATCCCATTACCTATGGTTGGACACCTTGCTTACCCCTCATAAAGCAGGGAGGGGCTTGATGCTGCCTCAACTGAATGTACCAGGCTTAGTTTTCCCCCCATGGAAGAACTTACCCTGTTGGAGGAGGGGATGTGGGGTGGGGAGAGGAAGGTGGGAGCGGGAGGAGGAATGAGAGGGGGATCTGGGGTTGGTATGTAAAACGAATAAAAAAATTTAAAGAAAGAATGGGAAAAAATTTTTATTTGAAAAAGAATTGTGTCACTATGTTCAGCAGCAACGACTTTAAAAATTCTTCTTCCTATCAATAGTTTAGGAAGACCTCTTTTATCATATGACTTGAAAAGTTTCCAGCTTTTTCACATCATCCTGTTTCAAAGTCACTGAAATATTTGTAGATAATTTGTTGCAACAGCATACCACACTAGTAAAAAGCTAGATATAGGTTCCAAAGGCTGAGTATGTCCACCTATTTGGTTCTTCAAAACAATAGAAAATTATTCCCTGAGCATTCTAGAGCCCAGAATTCTTGAAGTAAGGTGTTAGCAGGAACAAGCTCCCTGTGTCAATTTTACAACAGACATCTTAGTTCCTCTGATGCAGATGACCACAAGAGTACGTTGGTTTGAACAGCATAACTGCCTATGCCTACATGTGCATGTAACAATGTCCACAAGTCTCTCTTATAACAACATGACAAAAGCCTGCCTTAACCAGGAAGAATTCATCTTTAAATGCTTAGTCATAGCCACATATTCCAGTAAATGGATATGAGTTTTCTTTGGAGATGATGATAGGGTCACCTTTTAAAGTCCTTGGTTTATTTGGGTGTTATACGGAGGACAATGACCAACTCGTCTTCCAAGTGTCATTCTGTGTGTTCCAGAAAAATTGAATTCAATGTATGCTTAATTATTTTAAAACTCAAAGATACTAATTACATATTTGTAATGTACAATTAAAAATATTCTAGAAGTTTAAAAATTGATGTTAATTTTAAAATTAGCAGCTATATCAATAAATACCATGGTTTCCCATGATTTAAAACATAAATCTATCTTCTATTCACCAAGTAGTAGTTTGTACTTATTTGTATGATTCTAATTGTATGAAAAAGAAATGGGCCTGTATATGATGTGAAATATGTGAATATAATAAAGAAATTGTCTCTATTGGTGATCACAGATAAACAGTGCTTTATGAGCCTCGATTGGAATTAGCTCAATTCACCACCATGGTCAATTACATAGCCAAATACATTCTTGATGGGACTTGGGTAATGGGCCATCATTCTTTCAAGAACAAAATTGTTTTCAATGCCTATGATTTGATAAGAAGTGATAAACATGTAATACATCAATTTACAAAGTCAATTACATAATCAACAAGAGTGCCACCAGCAATAACCCAACCACTCTGTACTGTATTTACTTTCATGTTCTCCACCTTCCCTAAGGCAACAGACTTGGCATTTTTCCTACTTTCTCAATTTTCTTTGCATAATTTTCCACTTGGTGGACTGCCATTGTCAACAGCCACACTCTTCAACTTCTGGAAGCTTGGTAGGAGCAGTTGAAGAGACAAGAACTGTGTTTAATTAAGTACTGGTGGCTGAATGTAAATGCAAAAGTGCTTAATTAGTCAACATTGCTGGTGATGGAAGTCACTGAAGAGGCTCCAGAAGAATTTGATATCTCAAGATTCTTGAGAAATGATCCTGAAAAAAAAAAAAGCTAACAATTTTTGCTTTACCTACTCTAAACAAAAACAATGTTTTTTATAGTGTCAGCCGAAGTATGTACAGCCCACAGGATATGTTGAGTGTTTCCAGTTGCTGCAGACAAACACTGATATAAGTGGTGTGGTCTTACAAGATACCCAGGACATGCTTCATGAAAATGCCGATTAGTTTTGTGATGCTTAAAGAAAATACTTTTTGTTAAAGAGTAAAAGAACAAAGAATAATATTAATTTGAATCTGGTGATCAGAAGCTATTTTACATTAAAAGTTAGATCTTACATTTCTGTCAAAAAATAATCTTATTTTGGGATATCACCTAAATATTACACATTTAAAAGTGCTTGGAGTTCATTGACTTAATAAATTTTAGTAGTTTTAACAAGTGAACTAAGTGCTAAAGTATTTTTTAGTAAACATGTGTCAAAGCTGAATTCCAAAGGTTTGCTACAAATTTGTTTTTAAATATAAGCAGTTACGAATAAAGCGTTTTCTATAATATAAATCCTATCTGTGTCTTAAGCATGCATGTCAATATAGAGGAAATGGAATTCCTTACATAAATTTCACATTTTACATGGGATTGGATATAAAATATTTATTTCTTTAATTACTTCTAGTGGCAATATTGCTAGTAATATTTGGGAAAGGTGACATTTTCAATTTTACTGTAGGATCACAAAGCAGAAATAGATTAAATTTTATACAGATGTGGCTATCCCTAGGTGCAAATAGAGGAAAAGCTAAGTTTTGTCTCCAGGTACTTATTTACCATATAAATCTACCACCACATTCTTATCTCTTATGTAAATAAGATGTAGAATTCCAGTAGGGTACCGTTGTTCCCCAGCAGATGGTACACTGAGATTCACCACACCATTACGTTTAATGGGTTGGAATTCATTTGGATTTCTTGATGCTCTCTCTGTCCTTCTTGCAGCGGCAATGCTGCCAGTGTTCCTGGTTATATATGATTTGAGAGAGTGCTTGAAGAGGAAAAACCCTTTCATTCTAGAAATATGAGTGTTTTATGTCAAAGTTTAAAGTGTGTATGTATTGCGTTTTGGAGGATTTATGTGCCCTCAGAGGAAAGAATGGTTAATGAATATTCAGCAAACTACTCGCAGTCATTACATTCAAAGGTATTTTATAAAACGAAAATAGCTGATTAACTGTTGCAGTGCTACTAGGGAAAACACATTTGAAAGGAATGAAGAAAATTTTCAACCCAGATCATCATGACTGAGGCTAACCATCTACAACTCAACTGCAAAACCCTTCACTGTAACAGTAAGAAGACTCAGAGAGTCATCTTAGCTTTACTAGAGCAAAGGTGCTCATGACTATTTCTGTTTTCACAAATTCACGGAGTGTTTGGCTCAGTAATTTAACTATAGCCTACTGGACCGTATCCCTGAGAGAGCTTTATTGATGAAGAGCCATACCTCATAATAGAAAGCGACATCGAGCAACACAACTATTTTAAAACCCAAATTTGTTCTACTTAGAAGCATAGTAATTACTACTGTAGCTTTAGTCTGTCAATCAGAGAGATGTTTATGAATGAACATAGGATTATGTATGAACAATTAATTTAATACCAAAAATATAGCCTATAAAATTTTTCTCAAAGGGTAGTTTGAAAACAAAGAAAACAATGACAAAGTACCTGTAAAATCTTATTAAAATACCTGAAAAAATACCTATAAAATCTTATTAAAGAGAAAATGTTTGGGCCTTACCCCAGACTCATAGAATGTGAAATCTATGGGAAGTGAGACATGGCTAGCAAACCATCAAAGACAAGCGAGCAACTCTTTAAATACTGTGTTGATTATTATTATGCACATGCTGATATATATGCTTATGTATTTGTGCATGTATGTTTTGGGGGATATATATATAATATATATATATTATATATATGTTGTGTTTGTCTGCACACACACACACACACACACACACACACACACACACACACACACCACATTTCACATCAACATTAACATCGAGTATCAAAAGAAGATTTCCTGTGTTTGGATCAGGCTCCTTTACTCACTAGCTCTGTGAGCACATGTTCATTATTTATCCTCTCATGTTTCACTTTCAGCAGTTCTAAATTAAGCCGACCTACTTATATTACAGGATTGTTATAAGGATTAAATGTTAATATTTGTAAGACAATTAGCATTCAGTATATAGTAAACACTAATAAAATCTAAGTTTGCGAGTGTAATGAATAAGACAAATCTTTATTAGACTTGTAACATCATAGTTAGTACTTCCAAGGCCTCTCTTAGAAAAAGAAAAATTCTCCAGAAACCCTCCCCGCACCTCTCCACTGAAGACAGCACAAAGATGTACTGCTATTTGAAAAGGACTACTAAAAGACTGCCAATATTCAGATCTTTTTTGCTTTTCATATAATTGCAGCTTTGAAATAAATAAAGTTAATGTTGTCAGAATCAGCTTCTGGGGCTACTTGCAAAGAGACAGCTTTTCATTCTCTTCCAGTCAAGCTGTATTCTGCCTCTGGTGACTTACATACCCTCATGAATGGCAAGCACGTTTTTTCATTAGAATAAGATGAGGCTTAAATACAGTATCTTGGTGCATATATGTGTATGCTATTTCCAGTAAATCATTTCGGTAATGTCGCACAGCAGTCACCTTAGACTGAGAGTGCAGACGCGATATGGCAAGCACTTTGCTTTCAGTTCATTTGTGGGACATTGGGCTCATTTGGCAGCAGCACTGAAGTCACATTTGTTTACGGGCATTTCAGAAGCATCCACGCAACATCCCTTAATTGCACCACTATGGCCTTCCATCGCCATGTGTTTATCAATTTTCAGTTCTTAAAAGCATTTTCAATTATTATCTGTAAACTCCTCACATACACAGACATTTCTGAAATTAAAAGAAAAACTACATGCTAAGGATAGCTAGAATAACATAATTATATCTGAATTGGCTAATACTTAGATTTTTCTCCAGTGAAATTAATTCCAGAAATGAACTACCATATTTAATGCACATAGACTCACCATCCTATCACCCTTTTAGTATCCAGATACTGAATTTTTCTTATTCCCCATCAGAATCAATTGACAAGGTCTTCAATATTGAAAACAGTATTTCCAGGCGCTTCATAATTGCGCTTGGAGCATCATTCACACAAGCTTCCAGTCAGTCTAATTACTGCTTCAAATTGGTCTGCGAAGCTCTGAGACAGTCAGGTTTTCCATTGGCCCAGAAGTCATTTGATCTCTTTATGACTTCCCTGAGCGAACAGCAGCCATTTCAGATCGGCTCTTACTGTGAAGCAGGCGACGGCACATCTGTTTTTTTGGTTTGTTTTCAATGGGAAAAACACTTTCTAAGAAGGCAAACTTCATATCCTTACTTATACAAGAGTTATGTGTAACCCTTTAAAAGATGCAAACGAGTGCATTTTGGGGAGTGGAAGTTTATATGAATGTACATTGAAACGTAGGGAAACGTTCCCAGATAAACTTTAAGATAATAGGTCTTTTTAGTTTGGATACATATATATGTGTGTGGTGAAAAATGTATTCAGATCTTAGCATTTTGATTCAGGCTGACTTAAGTTGCATAGAAATTTAACATCAATTTTGAAAGTTACAATTCTGTTTTAAGTAGTGGTAAATTAAGCTGAAATTTATGCTGTTAATATATGATTATTACCTTTTCCAAGCTTACCAAGGAAAGCCACATTATTTTCTTTATAATTAATGATCAATATTATGTTTATAAAGCTTTAAAAATAATTTTTGTACATTTTAATCTAAAATAAAATTAAAGGAACATAGTAAGAAAATTCTAATCTTTTCCAAAATAATTATGTGTTCATTCTTTTCCCAGCATTACCATTCTAGAAATGGAGATTTATAAAATTCACAGAAAATACTTCAGTAAAGGCTTATGATCATTTGTCAGTCATATTCTCTTAAATATTTAGTTTAAAAATTTGAATACCTCTTCAAAAATACTTTCAAGTAGTCATGCAACCAATCAATAATAATTATTCAATTTCTTTACTGAGTATAATTATTCTAATATATGAAATTTCTTGATAAGATCAAAAATAGAAAACTTTATATTATTTGTCTAAGTATTATGTGGATTTGGGATTATTTGGGCATTCATGTCATAATATTCACAGTTCTTATAGAAACATAAATAATGACAAATCAATGACTACATGAATATATGTATGTATGTATGTATTATGTGTCCATGTGATAGTTTTTAATTCCTTAGTGTCTAAGGCCCATTATAAAACTCAAAGTACCTCATGTGAAATCACCATAACTCAGTGACTATCTGCAGAAATTTCTTAAGGAATTATTTGTTTAAAAGCATCCATGACTAAAGAAAATAACAAAATACTTAATTTAATACCTGGCAGAGAGACAACATACATACCACCTTCTATGCCTTATATCTCTCTATGACTTCACCATGGCCTACTTATTGTAAATCTACTCAAATGCAAGTCATTCAATTTATTGGATTTAAAATCAAAGCAATTATTTGTTGCAAACTATTTTCCATATCCTAGGTACTGTTACTAAAATTATGAAAAAAACCTCAATAGTTATGATTCTTATCTTCAAATGAATAAGGAGGATATAGGCTTCATGGCAAGAAGTTACAAAAATGCCCGTATAATCTGAATAGTATCCTGTGAAAAGAAGGTACAGGTATCTATTACAAAGGGCCACTATGTGTTCAAAAGTATGCTTTGGAAGTAAAGAGAAAAATAGCTTTGAGATGGGAAGAGTTAACTAAGGATAGCCTTCCTATTGCATTTTAAAGAGTACCTGAACATCTATGTACAGAATCAATCAATGACAGTGGAAAGAACATGCAGAAAGAGCAGGTGGCATGCTTTTGAAGAGCCCAGGCAGAAGATGAGGATGGTTGTGAGTCACAAGGGAACAGGGAAACTGGATACAACAGAGATATCTACTGGAAAATAATCAAAGGTATTGAACAGAGTTGGATATAAGCAATAAGAACAGACCAGAATCTCAGGGTTATGCCAGCATTTCTGGATGCTTCATTAGATGGTGAGTCCTGCCACTCATTGGAATACAGATTTTCAAGGTAGGACCAGAACGGGGAAGGAAAATCCATTTATGTTACAAGCAAAGTGAATGAAAGGTCATTGAAGTATGCAAGTAGAAGTGTCAAGGTATTGCATATGAGTACATTCATAGATGTTTGGGTTTCAGCACAAAGAAGAAAGAAAGATCTTCAGTAAAGAAGCTGAGGGGAACCTGTAGCCTGAATTTGCAAGGCTAACTGTTCAGAGATAGAAAATAATGAACTGAATGCATTCATAAAGGAAAAAATGAGCATCTGTTAAAGTAATTGTATAAGAATATGGAGAAAAGAGATAAGGGAAATCAGCCATACTACATGGATTTCTGTAGAATATGAAATAGAATCACTTGAAACACTATTTTAGAGTAGTCTTTTTAGGTTACTAAATATGATAGTAATATCCAATTTCTTCCAGAACATGAAAAGACCTGTTAGAGACTTCAATAATTTTAAAAATCTACCTTCATGGTTCCCTTAGTCCATGAAGTCCCTTCCATCATTGTACTATTTGGATATGTATAACTATAATAACATCTCATTTTATCTATAAATCACAAGCCTTGGTTTGTACAAAGGCCAATCTCTTGTTGCCACATTCAGGACGTAATTAAGTTTTAGCCTGAAGGTTGAAAAAACAGCCGAATATTATCTATAGAAAGTAGAGAGGTTCTTGCTCCTTTTGTACCGAAAAGTCACAGGAATAGGAATAAAAAGACACAAAAGAATGGAAGAAAATTGGGGGGCAATTATGCTTCCTTTTAGAGTTTGGATTTAGTGAAGAAAGTATATTTATAGGAAGAAGCTGAAAGAAAAAAAAAAGATGAAGCCCTCAATCTTAAGTTTTAATGTTTGGGGGTATTTCCTATGAGGACATTCTCCTTCTACTTAATTTTCACTTTCTAATCTCTGATCTTGCAAGATTTTACCCAGAAACTTCATAGCCAGTTCACTGACATCTCAGTGCAGGTAATGCAAAAACCAAAAGCAAGACTCCATACATTTTGTCCATGTAACTCAGAGCCACCGCAGGATCTTGAGTATTCAGGTATTCAGTAGAGTCAGGGACCTCCAAGGGACAGGTAAGGCTGCCATCCAAGGGGCAGGGAAGCTGAACAAACCTGTTGACTAGGTCTACATGCAAGGTGAAGTGAAGCACGAGAGAAGCCCGTGGTGCAAGGTGTGGTGACACCAGAGAAAAGTCTGTGGATGCTGAAAGAAAGCAGGTCCAGATTAAATATTGTAGTGCCAAAGACAAAAATAGCAACACTTTGAGAGCTCACTTCTCAGGTTAACTGGGTGAATGGAGGGTGTAGAAGGACAGAGGAGTTACAGAATACCAGTAGTGAGCAACTGTGAAAGTTTTTCTTCACTGACAAAAATTCTCTCTCATATACTATATTCCATTTTGGATAAGGAAAAGAGGAGGTAAGTGAAAATTGAGCATTTGCTAAATGGTAATGCTTTCATTATGACATTGAGATAAAATAACTTGATTTCCTAAATGTAACTCGTCTTTGTCCTGAGTTTCTTATCACTCAAGAAGAAGGTCAAACTACTTTAAGATAAAATAGTTATTTTTTCTTTATACATATGAGAAATTTTCAGCCTTCATAAAAAATTTCCTGAAATCTGTATCTAGCTTTTATAGAAAGATTTGTTCCCTTTACTTCAAATAGCAACAGTCACTTAATTATCATTCTTTGCTATTGTTTATTTTTATTTTAATGCTGTTATTAACAATAATACATATAAAATAGTTGGTTTCATCACATTTTTCATACATGCACATAATATATTTTGACAATATTCTTTATTCTTACTGTTAGAATTTGGTCTTAATTATGCTTCAAATATACGTGTGGGGAAGGATTGGCATCCACTGTGGATGGCCGTGAGGTGGTTGAACCTTTAATGAGTGGATCCTAGTGGATGATGCTGGTGCACTGGAGGGAGTCTGCCAGATACAGAGGAGACACTGGTACTTTCCCCTTCTACTCTTCTACCTCTGGCCATGAGGCAAGCAGTTCTGCTTAGGTATATGCTCCTGCCATACTGTGCTGCAAAAGGGCCAGTCAATCATAACTAAAACCCACAAAACTTTGAGCATGAATAAGCCCTCTCACAACTTGACTATTTTGAGAATTTGTTACAGCAATGGAAAGATAACACTGAACTTATAAAGCTTTATTAAGGATAGTTCAGAAGCAACCCTTTAGGGCAAGGCCATGTGATAAATGTATTGAGTATTACAGGAAGATACACTGCCACTAAAAAAATATGAAATGATATTTCACTTAGAACATTAACATTGTGTTATCTGGATTAAAACTCAAAATATTTAAGAAGAATCTACAATGAAGATAGAAAAATTCAATCAATTTAAGGGAACATTAAAGATTTTAACTCTTATTATTTTGTAATGAAAGTAACTGTATATTACTATCAATGCACAAACTCTATGAAATTTAGAGACACAATATCAGTGGTTTGTGAGAATTAGTGTAAGTGACTTAAATTACAATTGAACAGTGGTATATGCAATTTTACAAAATGTTATTTATCCTCTGAGTACTATAGGTTTTATTTAGTTCATATTATGAATGTTACTTTAGAATAATACACTGTTAAGCAACTATGTGAAGAACATATGAAGGTCCATATGTTGAGATAGGGACCAATAAAGAATTTTTAAACAAAATAATGCATATTCTTTCCATCTGCTATTTTGTTTGCTAGAGTCTACTCTGGATTAACATAAAGAAAATGTCTAAAAATAAAATATTTTGCACCTTATTAGCAACAGTAATTTTCTAGAGTCATGATAGCTTGTTCATGTCTTAGGCAAGTGTAAAACATTTTAGCTAGGGCTCAGCTTAAAGACTGATTAAATATGAATTGTACAACAGAAAGGTAACATTGCATATTGTGCAGGTTAGTTTTTGTCTGGTACAAACCAAGAGGAAACCACAACTGAAGAACTGATCTCTACCAGACTGGCTATGACCTTGACAGTCAGACATTAAAACAATTACTGATTAATGTGGGAAAACTCAATCTTCTGTGTGTGGGCTGTGCCACTCTTAGGCAGATGGTTCTGGGTGGTGTGAGAAAACAGACTGAGCAAATCATTGAGAACGAGTCAATAAGTAGTGTTCCTCCATGGCCTCTGTTTCAGTTCTTGCCTCCAGGTTTTTACCTTGAGCTGCTGCATTGACTCCCCTCAGTGATGGATAAAAGATAAAATAGGCCCTTTCCCTCCCAAGTTATTTTGGATTTGTGTTATTTTAGCAGCAACAGAAACCAAACCAGGATGTGTGTGTTAGCTGTCCATACATCTCTAAAAGCCTCTAAATCTTCTATCATTTTAGGTTTTCTGCTCATGTGCCATAGTTTTCGTTAATGACAACAAAATACAGGCATTGCTCGGAAAACATGATCAAATTAAAACAATGTGTGCTCTCTAGTTCACTTGAATAAAATAGTATTTTACACTAACAGTCAAAAAACCTTGTTCATTTCATTGTGAGTTCAAAGTGATTTCTATGTTCACTTTTTTGACTGAAAAACACCACTTCAAGGACTATACATTTGTATTTGTTTTTGAATTAGAAAAGAAGTATAAGTTCTTCTGAAAAGATAAAAAATACTACTAAATTTCAGAGCCAAGGATTGTCTTATTACTCTGTGATATTTGTTTGATAGTCTTAGAATAGAAAGTCCCTATTATAGTTATTATCATCTATAATTTTATTTTTATTTTATTTTATTTGTCAATGTGTTTCACTTGCATGTATGCCTAGGCAGCATTTGTATGCCAGGTGCCCTTGGAGACCAGAAGAGGGTAGCTGAATACAAGCTTGAGACCAAACCAGAAAGCAGCTCCTCTTTGGTTTTTGATTCAACACCTGCTTCCAGGGTCATGCCTTGAATTCCTGCCTTGGTATCCCTCAATGACGGACTGTGTAAGTCAGATAAACCTTTTATTCATGAAGTTACTTTTGGCCTTAGCTTTTATCACAGCAATGGAAAGCAAACTTGGACAGGCGGTATGAGTGTAAATATGGTGAAAGTAGCAATCTTCTTGAAATTGTCAAATGCTTTATTACACAAGGGTTCCAAAATACCAGAGTCATCTTCTTTAGTTTTCTTGTCAGAAACAAGACCAAGCATACTGCATATATTGATGTAAAGAAAACAGCATCATCCCCTCTGGCTCCTTAGCACTTGTGAGTCTTAGTGTCATCTCCTGAAGAACTGGATACAAATTTTCACTAGATTCCGTAGAATTAATATAGGTGCATTCTTGCACCCACTGTAAATACCTTTTCTTTCAGAGTCTATTACTTTTGAAAAGCCAAATATGTTTAGCAAAGCATGAAAGCACAATGGTTGTTCATCAGTGGTTAGAGTCACATTTAGGCAGAATTTTAAAGATGTCATAGACCTCGTATCATTGTTCTGAATAAACATTAATTTCAAGAAGTTGTGAAGTACTCAAGGATAAGGCCTGTAATGACCCCCCTGGCTAGATACACTGTCATTAGCTATGATGAAAATGTCTCTGGATTTCCATGTCAGTGCACATTGCCTGCCTTAGTAGGTAATACTCACAGAAATGAAATTCAACCTCCATGTCTTTACGGGTGCCAACCCACACTCAAACACATCAAGAGCATGCCAAACTGCACTTGGGTTTCAGTGCGGTCTTTGCAAAGGGGTGGAGTGAGATGGATGACAATTCAAGATAAAGATGAGTGCAGGAGACTTCAAGCAATATCACCTGTCAGTCATTGAGTGAGCCCCACTATAAAAATAGTGTGACAGGGATGACCTTCATCAGAAGAACCAGGGAACTTGATTTTAATATCACAGGTCTAAAAAAATTGTCCTGAATCAGTTTTTCTCTGGTGAGCATTTGATATAAATTCATAGTTATTCATGGCAGTAAAACAAGTTAGATGGATACTAGCTTTTTGCTTAAAATGTAAAAGCTGAAACACCCACAATACTTTAACACATCCTGATTGTGGTACAAGTGGCACTGTGAAAAAAATCATTTTATCTCCCTTGAGCTTAAGTTTTCTCAATTCAGAGACAAAAACTGATATATATCACAGACTTGTTGAGAAAACTATATTAAATTAAATAAATAATCAAGGAGATTTCTGGCCCATAGTAAGGAGTAACAGTTGATGGCTGGAACTATTTTTAGGTTCAATTATTTCTACAAATTAACTTAAAAATTGAATTATTTTTATTTCTTTGTACAATGGTTTTCATTCTCTATAGGAACAGCAGAGGCATTGTTTGAATCATTTAACAGGTTTTAAAATTCAGAAATAGCCGGGCGGTGGTGGTGCATTTGGGAGGCAGAGGCAGGAGGATCTCTGTGAGTTCAAGGACAGCCTGGTCTACAGAGCTGGTCCAGGACAGGCTCCAAAGCTACAGAGAAACCCTGTCTCAAAAAAAAAAAAAAAACAAAACAAAACAAAATAAATAAATAAATAAAATTCAGAAATATGAAGTTTTAACTAATTGTGGAAGAGAAAGCTGCAGTGTTTGGCTACAAGCATGCTCTTGCAGTAAAAGGAACATAGCTACTGTAGCATATGCAAGAGAAGAAAACAGTTCAATTATAATTGACCAAGGTGATAAATTAACAGAATTAAAGAACATAAGTGAATTCTCAATCCTAGAATCTTTTAGATACCATATTTTCTCTATACAAAATTCGAGATTTTTATGAGTACTGAAAGATCCAATTGTTGGCTACTGGTGACATTCTTTTATCAAATAAGAGAATGCATTTCGAGTGTTTTATGAATTATTCAAGGTGATTTCAACATATGACAGAGACAATTTTTATCCATCACATGGTATCTCATATTTTTAGTGAAACTGATTTTCTGGCTAATCACATAACCACACAGAGAAATACTTCATGCCCCAGTTTTGCTGGGAATCATGTCGAAATTCAGTATATATGTAATAGAAGTCTGCCAAGTGCAATATATATAAAAACAAGATTTGTGTAGCTTCTAGATTGTGCCTGAACAAAGAGGCAGCTACCCTTATATTTCCAGTATTTGAATCAGCAAGAGCTATAGGGCCTTCTTGGACCACTTAATAGAACCACCTTTTGAGGTAGACAGAACAATATTGTGGAGTTAAGTGTGACATCTTTAAGGACTGTAGTTCAGAAAATATCTTAGGAAGTTGAAGATAATTAAAATTTTATCTTAAGTAGAACACATCTACTTTGGAAAACAGCAGCTAAAATTTTATAACACATAATACTGTTTACTTATTCTGCTACTACTGCTATCATATTATAAATAGATTATGACAAAACCAGCAAAAGTCAGCAGTAGAGTTATACAAAATCAGTTAGACAAGGCTCTTTCCATCCCACCTGTCAAGGGAAGACACTAAGATCACAAACTATGAAATGCTAGGCTTTTATAGTACATCTCTGGCCTTACAATATACTGACATTTCATCTAAGCATTCTTAAATTTCTCATTTTCCTTGACTACTCCATTGAATAATTTAAAAAAAGTGTGTATCACCAATAATATAAATGTAAATCTTGGCATGGTGCTAGTAGTGAAGAGGCTGAGGAGCAGGATCACAAGGTCAAGTTCAATCTGGGCTACATAGTGAGAACTTATCTTAATAAAATCAACACTAATAATACTATTATTACTTATAGTGTAAGTGCTGTATCTATGACACTTGCTTGATCTATTATATTTATTCTAACAACTTAATTTAAATTAACTTGATGATATTAATGTCCATAAATTTATGAATTTAAAAAATCTAATGTAAAATAATATATATTTCATGTTATAGTTTTTGCTTAAAATATGCATGTATACTCTATGTATACATATATGAGTAATGTCTAAATTTATTGAAACACTTGGAAGTAGATGCATTATCTTCTCATTTATGCCCTCTGAAAGGAAAATTAAAGGAGAAAAGGAAATAAATTTAACATTTTCCTTTATATCCCAATGAATTTCTTGACTCTTTTAGTGAGCATTTGTGGCTTTTGTAACACATCAATACAAAAATTTGCTTTAATGACAGGATCTCACCAAAAAGAAGCACAAACTCTTCAAAATTTGGCAACATTAATACATCCAAATACATTTTAATTACTTAAAATTTCTTTTAACTTACATCTAATTAGAAGTATTTGCAATAAATAATCTGAGTTCAGACACTGAAGCAAAAATATGCAAACAAGGATTATTCCGTCCTAAAAAAAGAATGCAGGACTCTCTGAGACATATTCATTCAGAGTGGAGTTAGGAAGGAGTGCTATTCTCAGCTACAGACAGTGAATGCAGAGGTCAGGGGAGATATCAAAGATGAAGAAGAGTAAAATGGAAAGAAAAGAAAGAGAAGGGAAAAGAGAAAGGGGAAGTAACGGAAAAGTGTGGTCTGAAGTATGGGGCATTTTTATAAGTTCAGTAACCTCACATCTAGAGAAGAGATGGGAATAAAAAGGTAAATCAAACATCATTAGCCAGTCTTTATTATTCAGTTAGTGATGGAAATTATCATGAATGGTTCAAAGTGTCATGAGTCATATCAAACCTTCTGAAAATAAGGGATCTCACTCATGTAGTAGAGGATTAGAGCTGTAGTGTACTCAGTAACATCATTTAAAAAGAATTACTCCAAATACAAAGGAAGAGGGCAGGCAGAGTGTTGGGGAGGGGGAGAGAAGAAAGAACAAATGAATGAA
This sequence comes from Peromyscus eremicus, assembly GCF_949786415.1. NCBI lineage: Eukaryota > Metazoa > Chordata > Mammalia > Rodentia > Cricetidae > Peromyscus > Peromyscus eremicus. The sequence goes on along the minus strand of NC_081422.1, from coordinate 86,369,554 downwards.
TGAAAAGGAGATGTTAGTAGCAGTGAATCAGGTACTTGATTAAGAGGTGAGGTTTTCGTGAGTGGTAGTGTGCTTGGCTAGCATGTATGAGGCTATGGGTGCAGTAGTCGGTACTGAAACAAACAAAAAAATTAGAGACAGGATTACAATGAAGCCTTAGTTAAAACCCAGTAACTAGACTGTGAACAGTACAATTCGTCCACTTATTTATGTCACAAAATGTGACTTATCTTCATGAAATTGACTTTGGACAGTTTTGAAAATATTGACATTTGATGGTTATTCATAAAATAAATTCAAATCTTTTGAAAGTATATAAAGAGGAATTTTATTTTAAAAATTACACAATCAGGGAGAAAGTACAATTTAAATGGCCAATTATATTTATTTTTGAAACTTTACAGATACTACTTAAAACATGATTCTAGGAAGCGAGTGAGGAGGAAGTGGAAGACAAATGTGAGCCTGACAGTTAATGACTAAATATTGTTATAGTGTGAAACTTTGCTGTGGTTCCTATTCCCATTCTAATTGAAATTCTTTTTAGTTATGTGCAGAGGCAAGATGGAGTTGATATTTAATTTGTGGGGAAGTAAGAATGAGATATGCAGGCATAGAAAAATGTCAGGAGACATCACAGAATCTTAAGCACTGAGAAAGCTAGGTGACAATTGAATCACTATCACCTGCTTCCAATGCAACATAGCATACGTTCTTATAATTTATTCTATGGGAAGGTAAATCTTTTAAGAATTCCATACATTTTTGACATGATCTTATCTAATTCTACACAAAAGTTATATCGAGGAAAATCTTTCTGGAGGGAGGGTGTAGTAAATTAACATTTATCCTAATAAACCCTAGTTCCTACGCTATCTTAATTGAGTCCACGCATTCAGTGTTGTGAAAGTGCTGAGTAGGCATGGGAAGTAATGCTTGAAAAGGAATCTTGAGTAGATTGCAGAAGGGATGAAGAACTCCTTATTAGCCACGGAGATTGGGGGAGGAAGACAGAAGTGGGGAGTAAAAAGGTAATGTGTAAGACTTCAGGGCAGAACATTCACCATACTCTTATCAAGCCTCAGACTGTGGTGTGGAAGTTATTGGCAGGATTTGTTTTACCCACTTTCATGGTGATTTCCAAGTGGATGAAGTCACAGTGTAATGCTGGTGTTGATATGGGTCAGCTTTGGCACACACAAAAGGAAAGCATGGCAGTGTTAGGCAGGAGAGGGACTGAGGCAACGCATAGAACTGCCCTAAGTGATGGGCAGGAATGAGACTCACACTTGCCCCTGGATTCCCAAAAGGAGCAGAGCCAGAGGCCTGCTGAGGGGGTTTCTTGTTCAAGACAGAGAGTTGGTGGCACAGAAGCTGCTACACAAACACCCTAGTCCAACACGGCACGGATGATATTTTAAAAACATAAATAAGCCGGGCGGTGGTGGCGCACACCTTTAATCCCAGCACTCGGGAGGCAGAGGCAGGCGGATCTCTGTGAGTTCAAGGCCAGCCTGGACTACCAAGTGAGTTCCAGGAAAGGCGCAAAGCTACACAGAGAAACCTTGTCTCGAAAAAAAAAAAAAAAAAAAAAAAAAAAAAAAAAAAAAAAAAAAAAAAACCATAAATAAAGGACAGCTGTGTCTTAAAGTGTCCAAGAGACAAATCACAAATGCAAACACGCTTCAGAATAGATGGCAAGAACCCTGAAAATCAAACCACCACTCTACGGCCAAGACTAGGACGACCCAAGGGCACAGAGGACAAAGCCACCATTTTCCTCCTGCTTCTGCCAGGGCAGGATGCCATTCACGTGAAGAGCATTCTGTAAAACAAAACACTTTCCAGGAAACACTCCCCCCTCCAAAAAAATTATCACAGAGTGTGAGACACTGCTAATTAGCCACTTAAATTCTCCACTAGGAACCCTACCCCTGTTTGGTAGGTTGGGGCCTGTGAGGAAGATTAGATTTGTTATATGGGTGAGAACCTTCAATTACTTTGTACCTCAGAGTTAGCCTAAGTGTGAATTTGCAGTGTTACCATAACACTTAGCCTTCACCATTAGTCTGTCCCTTTCAGTTCATTGACTGTCCATATGTAATTAGTCCACATTTACAGATACTTGTTTATTAAGCTATGGGTACTGCTATTAATGAAATGCTCTAAAATGAAAAGTATTTTGAACCTGAGCAAAAACCACATGTTCTGTGGCTGAGGCTGTCATTGCCACCAACTGACTCCGTAACCTCAGGCAAGTCATTTAATTTCTCTGGGCATTAATTTTCTCTGAAAAAAAAATGAGGAGACCAGTCTAAATCATTGCTAAGGTCAATTTTGATTTTGATGTCTGTCATGTGAGTGCTAAAACGAGGCCTGCTGAGATGATGGTGGTTAGATTTGCATTAATCAAGAAACAATGATAATGAGTATAGAACCATTTAGTGAACAGAGGCCATTTGCCTGACACAAAGTAAGTCATTTCATAGAGACTATTTCTAGCCATCTAAATAAACACATGAAGATAGAGCTTCAGAGTCTGTTTTTTTTTCTCTCTCTCTCTATGCTACACAGCTGGTAAATGGGATAGCCAGGCATACCAACCATATTTTCTTTGGAGTTTATAAGCCAGATATGTATGGTACTTATACATTTAGATTACTTTGTCTGAAGATTATACTTTCTAAGAATTATTGAAATCTTTCATGTCATTCAAGTTCCCCACTCTCTCTGAAGCTATCTTTATAGCACTGAGGCAAAGCAAACTACCCCCTGAAGTCCTTTAGAACTCATTTAGACTGTGTAATAAGAATGTATTTTAAAACTTCTATGTTTTTCTAATATATGGATAGCTCCTTTGCACACTTGCACATGCTTGTGTGTGTGCGCACGCACGCGTGCACACACACACACATGCCTGAAGATGCATGGGAAGTATTTGACACCATCAAGGAAGGAACTTGAAAAAATAGTGTAAAATTCTTAAGGTTAAAATCTCAGGTCTCACTCTGAAGGGCCTGCCTATGCAAGGCCAATGACATCTCAGTCCTGGCTATCGACAGCATGGTGTAGCTGGTTTGTCAGCTCCATGGGATTAGTTTAACAGCAATGGTTCTCAACTGTGATGCCTACTGAAGTCTGGATACTTAGGAAGTCTCTGAATAGTACTCAGTACTTGTTGGAAACCAAACTGGAGTCCAAAAAAGCATAGCAGAGTAGATAAGAATAGAACACGGTCCTAGTAGTATATCCTCATAGTGGGATGTGATGACTGAAGAAATAAAATGCGGCCACTCAGCAAGTATTGGCTAATACAGTGACCCCAAGACAAGCCTGGCTGAGCTGAACCCTCACTGTAAATGCAAAGGTCTCTGAAACCACCCCTGTGGGGCCTTCAGCCTGCACCCCTCTGTGTTAGCTTGCTGTGCCTCTAGTGATGGGATACCAAGGTAGGTTGCTTAGTAACAGAAAGTATCCTTTAATGGATCTTTCTAAAGTCAAAACTAAGTGGACAAGCTTGATTTCCACAGAGGTTCCTCTTCTTGACCAGCAGGTGGTCCCTGTCTCTAGGTGCCTGCACACAGTTTTGGGCTATGCTCACACATACCTGGCATCCTTGTGTTTGTGTACAAATTCCTCTTCATATAAAGTTATCAATCAGATTGGATTACAGGGGCCCTAATCTTCCCTTAAATTTTCTCTCACCAAATAGAATAGTGTTCAGAAGAAAAGGTTGGGGCTTTGACAGCAGAATTTGAGGGGACACATTACTATGAAATTAAATTAGTATAAACTCTTAGTTAGTTAAATACATCTCACCAGCTATCACACTGTAATGCACATGAAAATTGTTATTTCTTCATGCTTCAATATTCAATGCCAGCAGCATATGTGCAATAAATTTGTTGAATCAATATACTTAATTGAACAAAAAAAAAACTTTACCATGTTGGATGGTTGTTGGGATAATCTTTTTGTATACTGTGTGAAGATGTGTCTCTGCCATCCCTTACCTGTCTAAGGCACCTTCTGATTGGTTTAATAAAGAGCTGAACAGGCAATAGCTAGGCAGAAAAGGATAGGTGGGACTTCCAGACTGAGATGGGAACTCTGGGAAAGAATCAGAGACATGGCAGATTCACCAGCCAGACAAGGAGGAAGTACTTACTGAGGAGAGATGACAAGTCACATGGCAAAATATAGATTAATATAAACAGGTTAATTTAAGTTTTAAGAGCTAGTTCGAACAAGCCTAAGCTAAGGCCAAGCTTTCATAATTAATAAAAAGTCTCCATGTCATTATTAGAGAGCTAGGGATATCAAGAAAGACTCATTATAGATGATCACTATTATAATTTTCTTTACTGTTGCTATGTATGATAAAACACTGACAAAAATCAACTTGCAGAGGAAAGTCACAATCTATAATTGAGCGAAGTCGGGGCAGGAACTCAGACAGCAACTGAAACAGAGATCATGGAGGAACATGGCTCACTCACGTGTTCATGCTCAACTAGCTTTCTTGTATTACTCAGGACCACCTGCAATATATCTCTTTTTGGTAAATTTGTAAAACTAAATAGTTTTCCTTATTTTAAACACTCACAATGTTTTACTCACAATACTATATTAAACTTTAATAAACTTAGACTATATCTCTGGCTTCAGGTTATTATAAATGTGAATATTTCATAACTTTAACCTACACAAATAGTCTTAAGAATTACATATTCATATGTTGATATTTGATAAAAAAATTATACCAATACAGCAGCTGGTTTTGATATACTCATTGTACTTGAAGCATTACACATCTCTTTGTCCCCCCAAGTGAGGGGGGAGGCTTTCCCTTTTGTGTCTATTCTAAGAATCCTTGATTCCTCTTTTACACACACACACACACACACACACACACACACACACACACACACACACACACGAATCTAATTTCATAGTTCTCTGAGTTTAGGCTATCCTGGTCTATAGAGCAAGTTCCAGGACAGCCAAGCTTAGGCAGTGAAGGTAACCATAGAAAGCAACTTAATATGTAATTGAACAAAGGGACCATGTTCTAGACTCAGCGAACAGCAGAATTTGACAGTTTTGGCCATTTGGTTCTGGCTTTAGACTCAAGGATAGAAGAAAGGGTTATGGAATCTTTCTCCTAGACTGAGGAAAACTGCTGAAGCCAGGTGTGTGTCAGAAGTGTCCCTGACTGGAGGCCCAGTGAGTTCATTGTGTGAAGCTGTGAAGGAGAAGCCTGGATGCCTTGGAAACCCCAAGATGTTAGAGATGCCAGAGTCATGGGATATCTGCCAAGGAAAGCTGCAAACAGAGAGTAGAACTAGCCCCAAAGAAAGAAGTGTGTTGAAGTACAGTCAGCAAAGATGAAAGGAATTGGAGACCCGAAGAGTGTTTTAATATCAGACATGGAGATGCAGAGTGCCCAGCTGGGTTTGGGTCTTGCTTTGCTCCAAAATTTCTTCAGTATGCTACTTTCCCTGAATTTTGGAATGGTAATATATATATCCTGTGCCATTATATGTTGGAAATATGTGATTTGCTTTTTGAATTTGATTTTTATAGGGGATTACAATTAAGAGATTGCATGAATCTCAGAAAAGACTTTGAATTTTAGACTTTTAAATAAGTTTGAAACTGTTATAGACTATGAAGATATTTAAAGTTGGACTGAATGCATTATGATATCACTACAAACCCGGGGAGGCCAGGGAATGAAATGTGGTGGTTTGAAAGAAAACGGCCCACCTAGGGATGGCACTATTAGGAAACTCAAGAAAGACAAATTCATAACACAAGGGAAAGAAGTGGGCACAAAAGTCCCACCCCATCCTAGAAGCTAATGGCATAACTGCTGGGAAAGAGAAAATAGTTTTTATTCTGTGGAGAGACACTGGGTTTATCAGTGACACTCCAGGACAGGTCTCATGCTTGGCTAATGTAAACTGAACTCCATATTTTTAGTGTAGTTTAAATTTTGCTTTTATTTTTGATTGTTTGGTTTTACTGAAAATAAATTCTTTTTTTATGAAATGCATCCTGATTAAAGTTTCCCCTTCCTCTACTTGTGTTTAAGAGAGAGAATGAATATGAAGTTGGATGGGTAAGGAAAAAAAGAGATCTGAGAGGAGTTGGCAATGGGAAATGATCTGATAAACATGTAACGTATGAAATTCTCAAAGAATAAAAACTAAAGGAAACAGAAATAGATCTTCTTTATAAGTTCATTTGTTTCAGATATTTTGTTATAGTCATGGCTAGCTGACAAGATGACTTAACTACATGGTTTCTTACAATACTGGTCACAAAAATGGACTAACAGCAGGGAAGTAGACCTGTGAGAAAATAAGTGCCTTTGACTATTTCTAAATTAATTTGTAGTTGAATAAAGAGTAAGACAATGATAAGAATAAAGTTAGTCCATTAAAAATGTGGCAAAGACAAACACAACAGTATTGTGGTATATTTGTACACTGTGTGAAGATGTATTGTTGTGATTGGTGTAATAAAAAGATGAACAGCCAATAGCTAGGCAGGAGGTATAGTCAAGACTTTCAGGCAGAGAGAGGAAATAGGAGGAGTAATCTCGGCACAGAAGAAGCCAGGAGACACAAAGAAGAAACAGGAGGTATAAGATGGAAGAGAGGTAGCACTATGTGGTAGAACATAGATTAATATAAATGGGTTAATTTAAGGTATAAGAGATAGTTAGGAACAAGCCTAATCTATAGTCTGGGCTTTCATAATTAATAAAAATTCTCCATGTCATTATTTGTGAGCTGGTGGCCCAAAGGAAAAAAATCTGACTACATATCACATCAAACGTGGGGACACATATTTCCACATAGGACCTGAGAAAGCTTTTTTTTAAAAAGTTCCAAACACATACATGGAACCAGACATGGCTTCATAAACAGGGTATCTGGATCCTGAATGTAACTTTGTTGACTGAATTTTTTAAATGTTAATGTACAAAAAACAATAGCTGCTGAGAGACATTAGATTATGGAAACTGCTAAACTCAACCAGCCTATATATTTTAGAATGTCTTAACTTCAAAATGGAAGTCAGAAAATATGTTGCATTGGGGGAGATATTATGCCTTTGTTTCCACAGGAAACAAAAAGTTATAGTTCTCTCCAAAATTAATGAAGATCACATTTTTTGTTTGTTTGTTTTTTTGTTTTTGTTTTTCGAGACAGAGTTTCTCTGTGTAGCTTTGCGCCTTTCCTAGAACTCGCTTTGGAGATCAGGCTGGCCTCGAACTCACAGAGATCCGCCTGCCTCTGCCTCCTGAGTGCTGGGATTAAAGGCGTGTGCCACCACTGCCCAGCTTGGAGATCACATTTAACTGGGGAAAACCTCTTGAAAATCTTGGCTGCAGACATGAAAAACAAAACAAAACAAAACAAAAAACAAAGACTACAGGACAGATGGCATATGTTCTGATCCCTCTACATGGAAACAGCTGAGACTGGATAAGACATGATAAATCTTGTTGGCTACAGAGTCCTCATCATTTATTATTATATGCTATCCTTTCATATGGCATAGATAGAGGTTTGGTTATATAGTCCAAACAGATTTATAAAGTTGACAGATGCCTTTTACCTGCTCAAACATAAAATAAAAAATAAACTTTAACTGACATGCACACTGCACATTCCATACTTGTGTTAATCCAGATATATATGATATATATATATATATATCATATATATATATATATATATATATATATATATATATATATAATTGTGTGTTCAGAACAAAAGAACCAAACACCAATGAAAATAAGAAGCCTGGGTGATCCAGCCTCTCAAAATGCCTCTGTTACAGTTTCCTCAAAATTCTTCTTTCAAAACAGCTTCAAAGCTCCTAGCTGAGATGGTCCAGCCTCACAGACTATCCAGCCGAAACTTCAGATTAGCTCTACACTTTCCCATCACACAGAGACTAAACAAAAAATAATATAGCTAGCTCTTTGAGGACTTGACCATTATTCCAGTTTTCTCAGAGTTCCCTAAACATGCCATCACCCCCAGACAACAGGAAGCAGTCTAGAGAACACAATGTCCACAGTCCCAAGAAGTGGGGTGAGTGGTTTTTGGTCATTCAGTGGGTTATGGATGTTTATTATTGTTTAGGGGGATGGATTACAAGTTGTTATTGGTCATTGTCAGGAAAAAAGCTGAACAAAGAAGATTAGATTCAGGGATCTCTTTCTGAAGGGAAAAAGGGGAAGTATAGTATAGAAATGATGGGATAAAAGGGTGGATTGTTGACTCTACTTTCGAACAACCACTAGTCTCAAATGTTTTACATTGGTATGGATTTTTGTATATTGATACAAATTTAAGGTTATTTTTGTTATACTATATGTATGTTTTTACTCTTGTTTAAGGTATTGTACCAATGCAGCTCATTTAAAAATGTAATGTAAAGTTTTAGTCCTTGAAACCTATTTAGGATAATAAAAAAAAAGACAGGTTAGTAGTTAGTCATCTGTAACAATCAAACCTATAGACATGTTAGGTATATTTTCAAGGTCAAACAAAGATATATTTTAGGAAAATGGTCTTTAAACACTTCAGAGACATATAGAATGTGACATTTAAGATGTTTTAATAACCTAAGGCTTTTCATGACAGTAAGACACATCTGATGCTGGTGGAACCAATTTTCTTAAAAGAGCCTCCCAATTGAGCTTGCTTTTATGTGACAAAGTTAGCCATTGGGCAAGAAACTGCCCTTGCCTTTACTGCTAACAGTATGCTGTCCAAACTGGAAAAGTAGAACACAAAAGAAAATGACTGCTGAAATTTGCCAATACAAAGTAAGACAGTCCTTCAAAATTCCTGCTTCGTAGAAAAGTCTGTCAGATATGTTGGCCTGTAGACCAAAGATGGATGCTCCAATGTTGCAGAGGAACCTTGGGTGACTGTCCAGATATACAGATGTTTTTGCCATTTCTATAATTTTGGAAGGTGCTTGCTCTACACTTCCTATTTAGTTAGTTAATATTATACCCTTCTTGGATCTTTGATGGGGTTGAAGACTAGATAGTTATAGTTACAGTTTTCTGTGTTACCAAATTCAGAAAAGAAACTTACAAAAGATGTGTAAAATATATAGGATTGAGAGACATAAAAGCTTAAGTTGTTTGTCTAAGAAAATGTTTTGAGTCTAAAAAGAAAGTTTTGTGTTGGTAATACAAGCTAGGATAAAAAGTAAAGTAGGTACAAAACTGTGGACTCACTAAGATAGGATAGATAATGAAATATATTCTCTGAATTTGCCAAATACAGACAGATTGGATATTGTAAATGTAATTCTTACCTGATAATTGTTTTTATTGTATAATGTATTACTATGTTAGAGTTAAAACCTTTTCTTTTTATTTAAACAAAAAGGTGGAAATGCTATGAGTTATTTGTGTACTATGTGAAGGTGTTTTGCTGTGATTGGTATAATAAAAAGCTTAATGGCCAATAGCTAGGCAAGAGGAATAGGCAGGACTTTCAGGCAAAGAGAAACCAAGAAGAGGAGAAATCTAGGCACAAAGGAGAAGCCAGGAAGACAGAGAGAGGAAACAGAAGGCACAAGATGGAAAAGAGTTAAAGCCATGTGGTAGAAGAACATAGATTAATATACATGGGTTAATTTAAGTTACAAGAGATAATTAGGAACAATCCTAAGTTATAGGATGAGATTTCATAAATAATAAGAAGTCTCCATGTCATTATTTGGGAGCTGGCTGGTAGAACAGAAAAAGACTCATTATACAGCAGTACATGCATTATGTGGTTACACAATACATTCTAAAAATAATCTTGTGACATAAATATTATCCATTTAAAATTTTCAGCACACATGTAAATCATTAGTAAACTAGGAAAGCATTGCAATCAAAGAGAAAATTAAAACTTCAAAAATTTGGTTTTAATTATTATGTATAGATTAAATTAACCAGGCTTTTATTTCCCTAGGAATTATTATACAGATTTTTTTCAACTAATGAGTTTGAGTTGGCTTTTAATAACAAAATCCATTTAAATAATCTATGAAGAAAGACATTAGGTTTTTCTGCCCCTTTGTGTTTCCTGTGTGTAACAAATCTTCCTAGGACCATATGGTCTAGAGCTATTCTACATGGCAGCATGTATTTGCAGGGGAAACTATTACTTTGCTTTAATTCATTCTTTGAAGCAAGATGTTTGCCAAGCTAGGGACATTTGCCTTCCCAGTCTTCTTCATGGTAAGGAGAAATGTCTTGTTTCTTAGGATATATCTGCATGCTTTCCACCCAAAAGAACCTTAGTTGGAAATTCCAGCCCTTAGTCATTTGAAGAGGGAAAATAACACCAACGTCTTGTCTCTCTCTTGTCTGTTCTCAATTGCTCAGTATCCTACAGCACTTCAACACCAGAAATGTGAATGGCAAAGAGAATCCAAGACAGCAACAAAGCTAAGGGAAGGCTTAATCTCAACTTTTCCAAGTGCATAAATGATTGATAGTCCAATTTCTAAAAAGAGGAGGCTATCACAATTCAAATGAAAAAAATAAAACCTGCTTCAATGGCATTTAAGAGAACATTTTGTATTTTTGTTTATTTGTTTTGAGATAGGGTCTCTCTACATAACCCTGACTGTGTCCTGGAACTCACTACGTAGACCAGGTTTACCTTGCACTCAGAGATCTGCATCCCTCTACCTCCTGAGTGCTTGGATTAAAAGTTGGATTAACCATGCCCATCTATGTCTTTTTGTATTTATTTGACTGTTCAAAGATCTGAGTTTGGCAATTTACCTGAACAAAATATAATGATTTTCTATCTAGCCTCTATTCTTAATAGATTTTTGTGGTGAAAATACTATGAGAATTGCAGTAACTACTTGAAAAAATTCAATAACTAGTTAAATGTATTCAATAAAAAGGCTATGTAAAGGCTGGTGAGATAGCTCAGTGTTTAAAGACACTTGCTGCCAAGCTTTATAACCTAAGTTCAATCCCCGGTGACCTACATGGTGGTAGGAGAGAACTAAACTCAGCAGGTTGTCTTCTGGCCTGCACTCTCCTGTTGTGATACACAATTAACACACAAGCATACACATCCACAAACACACACAATGGATCAAAACTCTCATCATCTACACCTGGGAAGGCACTTCATGATTTGTAAATGGGTTCATTAAGAGACATTCAAATTAAACAAACATCATGATTTTCATATATTTCTTTACAAAAAGGGGGGGAAATTTTGAAAATGTGAATACAGAAGAGATGTCCAAATGATGACAGCAGACAAGGAGAGACAGCTAAGAACCAACAAGTGCCATGGAACTCTGCAAACCACTCAAAGACACAGAGTCTTCAAGTAAGACACTGGCTTCAGACTTCTAACTATCAAGATGTTTTAAATCATTCCACATTCAGTTTGCGATACTTTATTGTAGATTCCCTAGGAAACTAATGCTACAATGAGTTATAATTTTTCTCTAATCGTAAGGTAGATGCTCATTGTTTTATTTTGAAAAAATCGTGATGACATTGTGATACCTTGAAGTCTTCTTTGTTTTTGCTTGGGTTCTCCAGAAACAGGCCTAGGATTGAAGAGAATGTGTGAGTACTGTACAGGATAAAGACTCAGGAGGAATCTGAATGGTAGGAATGTTCTAGAGTGAAGTGTGTCACAGGTCCCAAATAGTTTTAAAACATGACACTTTGGTGCAATTTCTTACTTAGTCACAGATAACTAATACTACATCTATACAGAAAAAAAAAAGGAAAAGAAAGAGAAAAATTTCTTTGACAACCGAGGCACTATTGTTTATGACTGATAATCAGTAGGTTCTGACAATATAGGGGCTGGGAATATGAGGAAAAGTGTTGGACAGTCATAGTGTGTACTCCATGACTTACTGTTGATGCTTTCTCTGTTGCTTTCTTAGGCCAACTTTTGGGGTCTTGGTTCTAAACAACCACCTTATGGGTAGGATGATAGACTGCATCTATTGATCTCTCTGGGTCATGTGACCAATATAACAGCATTTTTTCCCTGCTCATTCCCAGGCTCTTCCTGCCATACTTACTCAGTCATGTCTTCATCTCCTAATTTCACCAGCACTTAAATTCTGTGCCACCTTTCCTTTTCGGTGTTCCGGATCTGCACTATGATGACAATATTAACCAAATGATGTCTGCAGAGTCCATCCTTGCATAGTGGGATCTCTGCAGAGGTAGGACCCTTTGTTTAACCTCTGTCACTGCACGGCATAAATCCAATATTAACGTTTGCACAAAGCAGACAATATGCTTCCTATATTTTAACTTTATTGTGGTATTGGCTTGAACTATATCTTGAAGGGTTATGTATAGAACATTTCTGCATAATTTTGATAACTAAGAATAGATAGCAGCTTATTCATCATTTAGCATAAAAATGACTGGACTAATTAGAGCAGAATGAAGGAACCAACAGCACAGACAGGTTTTCAGGACCGCTAGTGCTTCCTTCCATTGTCTCAGCCATCAAGTGAAGAAGATAATTGCATCCACGTCATAATGTGATTGGGATGGACTGAATGCCTCAAGTTCCTAAATCTCTTCTAACCATGTCTGAAATGTAGGATGCTATGCAACAGCTGTATATACCAAATGTAAACTTCCAAAATAGGAAAAATCTTACATCTAGAATGGCTTTATTTCCAGAATTTCATGTATATAATTCCACCAAACTGTGGTAAAAGGGGGAAAAATTGAGAAGTGAAATGGCAGCATGGCTGTACCCATTTTATAGATGAAGAAATAAAGGTTTGATATTTATAAATACCTGGCATCAAATATTCTAAGTGTCAGAATAAGATAAAAAATAGATACTTTTCTGAAAACTTTGCTGAAATATCTTCTGCTTTAAAGATGTCAACACAGCCAGGCGGTGGTGGCACACGCCTTTAATCCCAGCACTCGTGAGGCAGAGCCAGGCAGATCTCTGTGAGCTCGAGGCCAGCCTGGGCTACAGAGTGAGCTCCAGGACAGGCTCCAAAGCGACACAGAGAAACCCTGTCTCAAAAAATCAAAGAAAAGAAAAGATGTCAACATATTACATAGGCAAAAATTTCTCCTGTCCTGCTCAGCCCTGCAGTCCGGATGATTCTCCCATCCATGGTCCTGCAGCCGCTTATAAAATAATCATTCAGAGGCTTAATATTACCTACAAACTGCACGGCCTATGCCTCAGACTTCTTGCTAGCTAGCTCTTTCATCTTAAATTAACCCATTTCTATTAAGCTATGCTTTGCCACATGACTGTGGCATTACCTGCTCTCTCACATCTTGCTTCTCCTGGTGGCGGCTCCCAGCGGCTCTCCTGGCGCTGCCTTTCTCCTCTCTCTGTCTCCCTTGGATCTCCCATCTGGCTCCATTCTGCCCTGCCATAGGCCAGTGCAGCTTTATTTGTTAACCGGTTGGAGCAGCACATACTCACAGCATACAGAAATACATTCCACAGTAACATTACCTTGTTTTATTAAATGTGGAGCTGATGATGGCTTATGATTTCCCACCCTTCACCACCAGCACACAGTGGATCTGTTTTTCACTGCAGAACAAGTTGAGGATGTGGGTGGGGCAGGAGCAGGGAGTCAGAGGGGAAGGAGAGGAAATGGGGAAGGAGTAGGAATTTTAGAGTACTCAACTAAGTATAAAGAAGGGGGAAGGAGCTGGCCGTGAAGTGGAAGCTCTCGGGGTAGTCATCCCAGTGAGCCATCAAGCTGATACTTCCTGAGGTCTGTGGCTTTTGGTAGAGTATCAGAGATTAATACAGTGCTGTGTGGGCTGCTGTCCAAGACAGCCATTCCCAGCCTTTCCTAGGACCATAGGTTTGTTTTTCTGCTAAGACTTAGAAAATGTTGAATTTTAGCGTGAGGTAACATAAAATAAGACCATAAAATAAAATAAGATGTATACCTATTTTTATGTTCCTTCAATGGTATTTTTTTTTTTAAAAAAAAACTTTGTTAAGGCAAAATAACATTGTTTTTATCTGTACAAAAATGCAATAAGAGTAAAGAATATGTTTATAGCAATGGGACTGTATGAGCCATACCAGTCAGTACTACTGGCAATTAAATCTCAGATTTCTCAATCCATTTAGGGCCCTATTGTCAAGAGTCATGGACAGCATGCTTATAAAAAATATCAGAAGAATATAACAACCCAAAACAGCCGAAGCCCATTTTAATGTCTGGATCTGGCATATGTTTACACCTATCTTTTAGTTTTATGAGAACTCAGTGCTACAGACAGCTATCAGGTCTCAGGGTTTTGTCCACAGAACAAGGGAAAGCTATGCCTTCTACTTCTGGCTTCTAAGAGTTTCTTTCCTTTGGGGTAAAGGCTAGTGCCAGGATGAGAGGAAACAAGCGTCATGCCCTGTGAGAGCCAAGAGCAGCTGGTACCATTGCCCTGGCATTTATGGGATGTTACAGGCGTAAAGGCACATTTGGAACTGGTTGGGGAAAGAACTTAATGTTTCTTTCTTTTATCTTTATAATCCACTTTCCTAGCGAGGATTATCCTGCCATTCATACTAAATTTAGCAAATGCAATTTTACATGTAAAAAAAATAAAATAAAAAGCTGTGTTGCCACAAGGTGCTCTGAGAGTGCAGTGTGTGAGCTGGAGAGATAAACTGCCTCTCATCAACAGAAACAATAAACACAAAGGCACAAAAACTTGTTCCAATTGTTTTGCTTTTGAACAATGAAAGCCATTTTTGTAGGAATTAACCAGAGGGAGTTGTACATCTGGAGAGCGGTGAACACATCATTTCTGTTTCAGAGAAAACTGCAATTATTGCCAAAAAAAAATTCATCTGCACTATGAGCCAAGTTTGTCAAGCTGGGAGTGTCATTGAGAGGAATTTGCCACTAGAAACTTACGTAGCCTGCTCTTTTCCTTATTTATTTCCAGTCGCATCTTTCTTTGTTTGATAGAATTTTTATGGTTTATGTTTAATGAAGAGACACAGGATCCCGGTAAACTAAAGCTAGAGTTTTAGTGTCAGAGGGATGGTATTAACAATATTTCTCTGGGTGCTGGAGACAAGGCTCAGTGGTTTTGAGCAAGTACTGCTCTTCCAGAGGACCAAGGATGAGTTCCCAGCACCCCAGTCAGACAGCTCACAACTGCCTGTAACTGGCCCTACTTGGTTGTTGTACTCGCATACCCAAACCCGCACACTGACACACACACACAGTATTTGAAAAACATAGTGAGTTGAAGTGAAAATTAAATTCCCTGAGTATCACAGTAGGCCTCCAGGCAGTTTTATAAGCTGTAGACTTTATTCCTTGGTATTTTGTCTGTCCTTACACTCTCATTCCTTTTGCTTGTCTGGAACATAACTCACACCCTAGTGACTATTATAACATTTTACGAGTGTGTAAAATCTACATATGAAACATGACATCTGAGAGCGAGAAGGAACTGGAAAGACACAGCATCAGTTAATAAAGCAGAAGTGAACTTAATTTGATTCATAGGGAATGGTGTATAAATGAAAACCATTGACTATGATATATTATACACAATTTTAGTTAAACATGATGTTTCCCTATGGCCTTTTTAATGTTATTTATCCCTTTTCCTTCCATCTCCCTGTGTTTCACCCTCTTTTTCCTTCCCCAGTTAAAGCTCACCGCCAATTTCTCCTATTTCCCCTTTAATAGGAACTATGTTCTGTTCTGTTCCTCTCTAAGACTTCTGTCTCCCCCGACCCCTCACTGAGGTTCCTTCTTACTTTCCTGGTTTCTATGATTACTCCATGTTATAAATTCATTCTACATATTTGGATTCACAAATTAAAGAAATCAGATGATGTTTATCTTTTTGGGTCCGGGTTACCTCACTCAGTATAATATATTAGTTCTATCCCTTTACCTACAATTTTATTTCATTTTTCCACATAGCTGAATAAAATTCCACTGAAGACACAAACTATTCTAAAAAAATAAAAAGGGGATTCTGGGAAATATTTACCAGTCTATTCATTATCTACTATCTATTATAAAAAAATAATGCTGGAGAAGGTAAAGTTTGCCATGGGAATGCTCATGGAACACCACAGTAAAGTACCTGTGGAAAATATTTGTGAGTTGGAAAAATAAACTGGCTTAAAATGCCAGCTATCATGAACCAAAATTCAAAAGTTAGTTTCCTCATCTTACAAAAAGAAGAAATCAACTGCTGTTATAACCTACAGTAAAATAATTGGAGAATGAGCCGTGGTATTTAATTGCAAATGTCAAGTCTAGAATACTTTTTCATACTTTTTAAATCACCAGAAAATAAAAAGAAAATGAAAGGGAAAAAGATGAGATGGAAATAATGTCAAAGCTCAGTAGCTCTAAAGTCTGAGGATTAAAAGAATAGCACTATAATTTTTAGTAGTACAGTGGATCCCATTAAAATAGTTCCTGGGACATTTATGGGCCCTTACTCCTTTTATTATATTGTCATTGTGTATTTATTTCACTCAGAGATGTTAAAACATAAATTGTACAAGACAGTCTTCTTTCGATCACATAACCAGAAAATTTTAAATAAAGGATACTCTTAAACTTAAACACATAGAATCCAATTTTTCTAAGTTATTTAAGCTAATAGAGGTATGTAAAATAGTGCTGCTTAGTTTTTAAGTGTTCACAACACAGGGCTTCTTACATCTGTTTCAGGTACTAAGTTAGCTTCTGAAATTTCCCCCCAGCTTCTTGTTTTTACTGAAAGGACAGCATGAGAACTTTACTGGTTATATCAGCATGAATTAAGTAAAATTTTTCTGATACAGCTATGACTTTTAAAAATTATTCTTCAAATAGACTTTGAAATTTCTTTCCATGACACCAAATCTGAATGATTATCTTTAAGTATATGCAGAAGATGATGGCTGGCACAACTACCTAATGAATGTATGACATAGTCTTATAGGAATCATCCAACACTCCCAAATCACACTATTAAATATAGATATGTTGCAGAATACTAAACGTATTTTAAGCCTCATGCGTAAGGAAAAATGAAAATTCTCATGTACAGTATAGTCAAAGCCAAGAGATTTTTCTCCCTTACAGTAGCCTTTCTTAATGATTAATAAAAGCCTGATGTTATTGGCTCAAATATCTCGGGTTTTATATTTTTCTGGTTTTGTGGGGCTTCTTTAAGATATATTAATCATAATATAATAAATCAGTGGTTTTCAACCTGTGGAGTACAACTTCTTTGGGGTCAAATGACCTTTGCACAGGGGTCACCTAAGACCATCAGAAAACACAGATATATACATTATGATTCATATCAGTAGCAAAAATATAGTCATGAAGTAGCAATAAAAATAATTTTATGATTGGGGGTCACCACAACATGAGGAACTGTATTAAAGGGTCACAGTCTGGGAAGGTTGAGAGCCACTGCTCTAAATAATACTATTTCTATTTAATTCACATCCACTATTAACAAAGATAGTTCAACTCAGGGATTCAAGGTATTTCCTATGGGCATCATCTTATAGGCAGGGGATTTGGAAGAGTAAAAGACATATTTAATCAAATCCAGATTATACTATCTTTTTATTAAAATCTTGTATAACATGGGTTCTATAAAGTATATCAAAAGTTTCCATAAATTTTCACAAAGGTTACGGATATTATCCCATACCTAACACTATCAGCATCTTAGAATTCCTAGTCACTATCCTCCAGGAATCCCATTTTGATCTTTACAAATGATTAGTTTTCTTCTTTTGATCCTTACATGTGGGGAACCCATGAAGTCTTTTGAATATGAAATTGATTCTCATGAGAAGTATCTGTATTTTTGCACCTCAGTTGTATTTCATTTATTCTCGTGGCTCTATTGTATTCCACTGGATAAATATCATAATTTATTCCCCTATTTCATTGTTGTTGAGTGTTTTGGTTTCCAGTTTGGAGTTACTATAAATAATACTGCTATGAATTTATATATTCCTTTTGATAAAAAATAGGCAGTAATTACTTATGGTTTATTTTGAGGTCATAGGTTATATAAAATGTTGAATATTAATCGATAATTACAAACTTGTTTCATAAGAGACTGTACCATCCATTTTAAATTTTTAGCTTTGAGATCATAATATAATTACATAATCATTTTCCCTCTTTTTTTCCTCCCTTTCAACACCCCCATAGGCCTTGCTTGCTCTTTTTCAAATTCATGGCTTCTTTTTTTTAAATTAATTGTTGTTACATGTATATGTGTATATTTATATACATATAAATTACTAAGTATAACCTGCTTACCATTTTAAAAAGGAAGTTCCTTCCAGGTCATCTTGCCTTTTTGAAGAGCTTTCATAGTGCCTGAATTCTTTATTTCAGCCTGGACCTATTGAGACCACAAGGAGATAGTGATAGCCAATCTTAATCCTTTGGATTGAAACTATAATTTAATATCAATTCCCTATCCATCCCAACAGAACTAGTAGAAAGGGCCTGGCACAACCATGACAGTTCTTTCCTGCATTTGGGTTATGGAGCTTGTGGAGGCTGGATGAGCTGTCACTCACAGCCGTTCCGGGGTCGTGCCGGGAGTTTTGACAGCAAATTCGGCAGTGTTCTGCCCGGCCTCCTCACCACAGGGAGTTCACACACTTGCTTCCTTCTCCACTTTGTTCACTTGTGATACAGTTGAGGACAAGAAACTTAAGATAATTTGGAGGGATGCTATGGACTGCTTCTGATATCAGTGAGGTGCCATTGTGCTGATGGGGTATCTGCGAACCAGAGCCTAAGTCAAGACAGTCAGTTATTCTCATTGAACGTGTGCGGATGCCTCTTGGAAGTGAAAGCGTTTTCTGAGTATCCCATGTGAAACTTGGAGGAAGAAGGAATGGAAACCGACGCTTGCTGAGTTCTGCTGCTTCTGCCAACCTCTTGATTCACAGGTTCGGTCATTTTTTATTTATTTATTTATTTATTTATTTATTTATTTATTTATTTATTTATTTATTTTGTTTTTTTCAAGACAGGGTTTCTCTGTGTAGATTTGATGCCTGTCCTGGATCTCACTCTGTAGACCAGACTGGCCTCAGACTCACAGAGATGCTCCTGGCTCTGCCTCCCAAGTGCTGAGATTAAAGGTGTGTGCCACCACCGCCTGGCTAGGTTCTGTCATTTTATATTTGACATATTATAAACCAATATTAATATATTCTTTTACAATAAATATACTTTAACAAAATGTAGTTTTTAACAAAATTCATTTCCAATGGACCAAGAAAGGGGATGGTAGATAAATGTGAAAACCTCTTATTCTAAATATTGCTATACTATAGTCATAGTATATCAAATATTACTACGCAAACAGTCACCATTGACTAACTGTTATTTATGAAGACAAAAGTCCAACCAAATCGCACTTTCCATGGTATATCACTTCTTTACATCAGTGTGCCTGAATTCATCCAAGGCACTGAAAGACGTGCTCTAATTGCACACAGAAGTACCTGAACAATTTTTATTTTATTTCCCTCTATTACAAGATGTCTTCACAGGCCTAGCCACTAACATTTTCTATTTTCTCGAGAAAGAATAATTTACTGTCTACTCACTTAAAGATATTAGGCTCCTGTATACAGACTTGTTTTGTTTTTCCTCTCAGTACTCTTGAATTCTCTCTGAAAGCCTCGAGTGCTTGCGATCATGGCACAGACACTCACTAACAACAATTGAACCACTACGTCTGTTATAGAGCTGTGTGGCTCCGATACCCCACCCCTGGCCTGAACAATGTGGAAAGGTGTCTCTGGGTAGAAGCTGGCTCCTCTTTATAGCTACATCTGTTCTGTGTGTCCTCCTGGAACGTCTACTGTGAAGTGTAGCTCCTGCTGAGCACAGGCAAGCCCAAACTTGGCCCTGTTCCCCTGAAATACAGACGCTAAAATCTGACCGCTCAGACGCTAACAGCCAATGGAACAATACTAAAGTCAAGAACAGTGGTTTTTCCTGAAAAACATTTTCCTTCTGATAAAAATGGCTTTAAAAGGTAAATGTGAATTTTCTGAAAAAATTGTTACATTTTATGGAATGTGTTGATAAAAACTGGATCCTTTTTAATAAAACAAAAGTGGTCAGAAAGTACAGATTTTTTTTTTCTTTTTTTACTTTGAGAAATCTGTGACACCCTCAGGTGTTTAATTTTTCCATTCTTCTCTTTGTCTTCTTGGCCAAATGTTGCTTCTTTTATTCTTTGTGTATAAATAAAATATTTGTCTCTCAAAAAAGGATGATATAAATCCAAGAAATATTTTAAGATAATCTAGTAAGCCATGGATTAGAAATTTTTATTCAAATTAAATCTTGGAAATAGGATGGAATTTTTTCTTAGACATCAGAAAGATGGTGCTATCAGATTTCTTTTCATTGTTTTGACTCATCTGGGAAGACCATGTTCCTGAAATCAGCATTGTGAATATGCCTTGTGGCTGGATTCCTGGATTGGAATTGTACTATGTTCTTTCATAATTGCAACAATGTTACATGGAGGGAGAAACACATCTATGTTTGCATCTTTAAAAAGTATATTGTATTTATGTATTTGTATATGTTTTATCTATCTATCTCTCTCTATCTATATATCTATATATCTATATATCTATATCTATATCTATATCTATATATAGATATAGATATATAAAGAGGCTATGAATTTGAAAAAGGTGGTTACTTTTGAGGGTTTGGAAGGAGGAAAGGGGAGGGGGGACTGGTATAATTGTATTATAATCTCAAAGAAAATAGTTTTTAAAACATTACACCTTGGTTACTCTATTCAAGCGAGTTAGTCTTTCTCTCTGCTCAACTCTCCACATCAGTTCATAGTCTCCCATTCATCTCAAGCATCACTGAAGGAGTTTGACCACCCAGACTATAAACCTGCTGAGAAGAGTGAGCACCTCTCACTCAGCACTGCACTGATCCACACAGCCTCAGAGAAGTCTCTTGGTGAATGAGCAAGAGTGTTAATTATAGGAATCTTGCATGTTTATATGAGACATCTACTTTATAAATCTCTACTATTTTAATGCCAAACTGTTGGGATGTATAATGTAAATCATTTGTAACGTTTTTATTTTATTTTAAAAATTGCGTTTGGTGGTTGTGGGGTGTCACATGCTAAAGAGCACTTGTGGAGGTCAAAGTAAAACTTTCAGAGCTGGTTCTCTCCTTCTAGTATGTGAGTCCTGGGGATGACCTCATGCCCTCAGTCTTGACAGGACATACCCATACCACTGAGACATCTTGCCTGATCCATAAGTCATTTTCTTAAATGGAGATTTTTTTTCCCATTGTCGTCTTGCAGCAACAAAGGATCCTAAAAGGACAGAGCAATTCTGCACTGTGGTAAAGTGACCCAGGCTTTGTCTCTACAGTTCTGCATGTGTAATTACCCATCAACAAGGGCAGGAAGCTGTACTTGTCTGTTTCCTGCCCTGCTGGACTGAAGCAAGGCTGAATTTTGTTAGAATGGGTTTTTTGTTTGGTTGGTTGGTTGGTTTGGTGTTGGAAAATAATCAGTCTGGAAAAGAAACAGAAGTCAAATACCGTGGACTCTGTTATTCTTTTCTGCATTCTTTCAATTTCCCTTTTCTCTGGGCTGTTTGCAATAGCCAGCACCATGTGCATACTTGCCAGGAACAGCCCATCTCAGCCAGGAAAACATGCTGCTGATTCCCTTCCCACCCGAAGCCTGTCAGGTGTCCCAGTTATTGTTCTTAGGCATTAACAATCTGCTTTGTGTGTTTGTTGTCCTACCTCCTCCATTTTAATAGTGGAAATTAGATAAACGGCTCACTATTTGTACCAACTTCATGTTACCTCACCGAGGAATTGATAGAGCAGTCAGCGATCGTATAAAGGGACCAAGAACATCTTTGGGAACAAAATAAAACATTAATTGCCAATGTGTGCTTCCTGTTGCCTGTGCATTATCGATGTCTCACACTTGATAAACACCTCTACAAGGGTCCTGGAGGAGCCCTAGTCAGTCTATAACCAGATATTCACCTCAAGCTACCATCTCCAGAGTCAGACATGCCTTTGAGTTGCAGAGGAGTGTGTTCAGACTCCTGTACACAGGCTACAGGCATCAGCAAGATAATCACATACACCATGAGGCAACTCAAGTCCCCACGCCCTTCTAGGGATGAATGTAGTTACAGATCTGAGACACAGGGACTTTGAAATATGCATCACTGGAGACAGGAGTTTCTTGCAGATAACTCAGCCCTTTCTATGTTGTTCAAACCCACAGTGCAACTTACGTTTCTAATTTTTTTTTTATTTTTGTAATTTATACAAGGTACTAGTGAGATCTAAGAATAAAAATGCTGGCAAAACAGAGACATCGCTGTGTGGAGCTACAGAAAAACTGCCGTTTTTTTTCTCAAATAGGCATTCGGAGATTTAAACATTGGAGAGCTTGTTATTTCCCATTTTTGTTTGTTTACTGTTTAGTTTTGGTCAAAATATCAACAGCAGTAAGGGAAGCGTGATTGGAGAAACAGGCCAGGCTCTTGTCAGCTGTTTCTATATCGTCATGGCCCTGCAGAGGCCTCTGTGTGTGCTTTGAAAATGGCAAGAGATACACATTGTATATTCAAATAATATAGCAGTGAAACCAAGATTCAAGGGTTGTTAATCTCAAGCATATTATGGGATTGCAGAGCAACTAAGGTACTGAGTGTCTCCATTTTAATTACCAGGGTTGGCAGAGGAATCCAATTATGCTGCTGTGTCCCCAACATAACCCTTTCTCTTTGTTTGCTGCTGGCGTATTCTCAGCATGTTCCGATCACCTTTGTTTATTTGCTTATTGGCTGTTTAGATTTCTCCTCTCAGGACTCCTGCTCTAATTTGAGAGACAGTTTTTGGAGGTTTATTTTCACTGAAGGAGCTACTCATCCTCTTGCAAGCGTGAAGTGTCCCATGCTAACAATGAGTTTTCGTTACCATTCCCCAGTGGAATTCTAAGGCAGGAGTATGACTGGCTTTCTGCATGTGATGCACCATTGTTTGGATCTGGATGTCACAGGCATTGGTGGTATATGTTAGTCTCATTTCAGGCTTCTGACATGACTGGGAAAATTTAAACAAGGAGGAAATTCTCATTCTGCAGAAATTCTCAGTTTCACACCAAAATACTCATGAGATTTTCTGCTTCTATTTGTCTCTTTGCTCCCATAACCATAAGATGTAGGTTGTGAGACATAGTGTTCCACTCAATTATTACCCTTAGTAATAAACAGACAGAGATACTATCTGCATAGTCAAAGAATGGAGTGTTTATTGTCGCGTTAAAGCAGCCCCCTCTTTCCTTCCATTCTGCCCGTCACTGTCTCTGCGATCCACTCTTCATTCTATTCTGCATCAGCACTGCCCCCTCCCCCCCCACCCTCTTGCTCTTCCTTAACTATTTTAGGAATTTACTTGCTAGTCTCTTCCATTCTCTCCTTAATAGATCTGGCCATCTCAATTTCCTTTGGAAAATAAACTAAAATAAAATCTCCATATAAGCTACCAGCCACTCTTCTGTGGCACTCAAAATATCTTTGATGTGCCTCTAAACTAAGATTTCTTCTTCCAGCGTTCCTTTGTCAGACTCTACACAGCCGTCAAGCTAGCATGCTGAGGGTAGCCAATTGCACAATTTTTCTACCATGAATTTTTATTGCAATTGATACTTTCTGGGAAAAGTCAGTTTTCCCCAATAATTGTCACTGGGCATATCAACCATACCCCAGGACAGACCCCTTATGCCCAGGAGAAATTGGCTAATGCAAAATGGACTCCATGGTTTTTATTCTTTGTTGTTGTTATTATTTGGTTGTTGTTGTGGTTGGCAGTTCTTGTTTTGGAATGTCTGTCTTACTATGCTTCTTGTTTGTTTGCTTGTGTTTTTGTTTTTTGGAAAGAGAGAAAAAACATAAAGTTGAAGTTAGGTCGATAGAGAGCTGATAAGGCTCTGGAAGTAGTTAGGGGAGGAGGAAAACATGATGGAAATATACTGTATGAAAAATTAAATAAAAAACACACACAGACACACACTCTCCCATACACAGACACACACACACACTCACGAATCCAAGCACACATGCATGCACCACATTTATGGTAAAAATGATAACAGTGTGCCTCACTAGCAGACTATCTAAATATCTACACTGAATTTCCTACTTGAGGATTGTTGTCAAAAATTAAAACAAAACTATTGAAGAGAAAAATGTAATTATCTGCGGCATATAACATGGTATTTGAAATATGTATGCATTGTGAGGTGGCCAAGTCAAATTAATTAACACACATTATGTCACTTTGTGTGTTTCCCAAGCACAATATACTCTCTCAGAAGCTGTCAAGTATGAAATCCATTGTTATTAAAAATCACCATCTTGTTTTATTTCAGCTATCCTGAACTTATTCTTCCTTTCTGCCTAAAATTTTGTATTTTTTTTAGCCAACATCTCTTGAGTCTCACAGCACACAGAGTCTCCGATGACCACCATTCTACTGCGTGATTCTGTGTGTTGAACTTCAGAAGTACAAAAGTACAGACTTTATAAAGATTGGCCAGGAAGCCACATAGAAAACAGATTAGAGGACACATGAAGTTCTCTAGAGAAGATAAACATGAACAATAATATTCAACAATATTCCTATCAATAATATTCTTGTCCTCCTTTTTAAATTTCTACACTGGTATTCCACTCTACACACAAATGTCAAAATCCTGACCAAATATATAAACAGTAAGTATACAACAGAAAATAAAATAGCCTGGCATTTCTGAATAAGGTTCACAAATTCTGTGTTGCTTTTAGAGAAAATTTTATTGAAAACTGGTTACAATCCACTGACTCAGAAAGGTTAAGTAAAGAGGAGGACTCTAGGGACGATGCATGGATCTCCCTGGAAAGGAAATAGACTAGATCTTGGGACTGGGGGTAGATGAGGATGTGAGAAGGAAGGATCAGGTGCATTGGGGGGAGGCAGGAATGGAGAGAGGGCAAGGAGAGAAACTGGAATTGAGGAACATTGGGGATGGTTGTGGAAACCTAATGCAGTGGAAACTTCCTGGAATCTATGAGGGTGGCCCTAGTGAGTACTCCTCATAATGGAGGATACAGAGTCTGAATTGGCCATCTTTTAGAGTCAGGCAAAGCTTCTCATGGTGGGATTGGGTTGCATTTAGTTGAGTTGTTGGCCAAGGGGATCTCAAGGAGATCCATAAACAACCCAGGCTGATGTTAGGACAGAAGGTCCTAACCATCTGAAAACTAATAGTGAGCCACATTGTTGAGGACAACATCCACACAGCTCAATGGGTGTAGAGAGGCCAAGCTTGTGCCTGCATGGAGCCTTCACCCCTGTGTTCTACTATCTTTGGCATGAGAAAGTAGCTATAAGCTACAGAAAGAGAAATGTGAACACCAATACAGCTGCAAAGCCCTTGACACACCATCTGTCCTGCCTGCAAGACATGCTGGAGCAATGGTGGTACAGAACTTGTAGGAATGGCCAACCAATGTTTGGTTTAACTTGAGGCCCACTCTATGAGAGGAAGGCCATGTCCCGTACAGCCTTCAATAGCCAGGAATGGAGACTGGATAGCCCAGAGACCTAGGGTAGAACCAAACACACCTGGCAAAAATAAACAAATAAATGAAATCATTCCTAATGATATACTGCTATACTGATAGATCAATGCCTTGTCCAGTCATCATCAGAGAGGCTTCCTCCAGCAGCAAATGGGAGCTGGTGCAGAGACCCACAGCCAGACATTATGTGGAGAAAGCATCTATACTGGAGCTCTCCATCGGGTCCCTCCCCTCAGAGATTGAGAGAACCCTCCAGAAGAAGAGGAGAAAAAATTGTAGGAGTCACAGAGAATGGAGGTCAACAGGAGAACATGACCCACTAAATTAACTAAGCAGGGACCACAGAGACTGAAGCAGCAAACCCAGGGCCTGTACGGGTCTGCACCAATCCCTTTGTATGTATCTTATGGGGCTGTTAGCTTGGTGTCTTTGTGGGACTCCTAATAGTGGAAGTGGGTTTGTCTCTGACTCTTTTGCCTGCTCTTGGGGCTCTTTTCCTCCTATTGGGTTGTCTTGTCCAGCCTTGATATGAGGGCATTTTTGGCTTGTCTTATTGTCCTGTTTGGCTGTCTCTTAGAGGCCTGCACTTTTCTAAAGAGGAAGTAGAGGGGGAGTGCATCTAGGAGAGAGGGGAGGTGCGGGGAAGCTGGGAGAAGCTGAAGAAGGGGAAACTCTAGTCAGGATGTGTTATATGAGAGAAGAATCTATTTTCAACTAAAAAAAGAGAAAAAAGAAAAAAATCATACTCAATTTAAAAAAAGAAAGAAATAAAATGAACTGGTTAGCTATTGGGTAGAAAAGGGGGAAGAATTCATTGTATAAGCAATGTGTAAATATATTCTTGGTGAAAGATTTAGGCAATGGGTTATCTAAATGCATGGAATAGATTGAACTAGAATGAAAATGAAATTGTTACGAAGGCTTTAAACTTAACTATTTATGGGCCACATACCTGGAATTTAATTTTGGTTAAATTGTTACTTTGTAATTTTGAATCTAGCAAAGAAAATTCAGCACAATGATATTAAGAATGGGACTCTGGCTGTTTCATAATCTCATCTAGAGCATCAGAACTTATTCCACGGATGCTAATGATTCCATATTTTAGATAGGTAATACACACACTGTATGAAACTGGTTAAAAGAAATCAAAACCAGATCCCAAACAGTATCCCACCGAAACCTGTGTAGATGAAACAGAGGAAACAACATCCCACTGAATCCTGTGTAGATGGAGGCTGAGGGTCTACTGGTGAAAAAAATTTTCTCAAATGATTTTGGAAAAGGTACAGCATGAATACACTGTCAAGTTTTTTCCCCTCCCTGTAGATGACTTCCAGGTAAATTTAATGTCTCAATATCATCCTGATTCAGATGGGGAGAAGGAAGTATCGTGAAGGATCAATTGGCTTCTTACTCCCTAACTGAAGGAATCCCTAAAGGAGCCCCAGGCTCACACTAATGGTGTCTTATGAGATCTTGGCCTACTGACATCAGGAGTTTCAACAATGACAAAAAGCCCAGTTGGGTCCATATTGTAGTCACTGGCTGCAGAACACCTTAGCACTGGGGTGAATAAACACCAATGTAAACCATGTTGAACTTCTGAAATTTAAGGAACAAGGAAAGTTTTTCTCATTTGAGGCAAGTAGATACTGTAGAGGGTGGGCAGGCTGAAGTTGTGCTGATGGTACTGCCTGACTATAGCAAAAAATGTGCAGTAATCAAGGTCATCCTCCTGTGGGTAGACCAGCATACTATATTTCATAAAATTTATAGTGCTTATATAAACTTATATAGTGTCAACAGTGGAAGAAGACAATAAATATCCAATGCTAGCAAAAGAAATTATCCGTGGTTCCAAATATAATAAATAGCTTTTCCACCTTATCCTCTAAAGCCTTTTGATCATGCCTTAGTTCTTGTGAAAAGCAAGAAGACAATGAGAAAGTGAAGCAGAAGGTGAGGATGGATGGATTCACAATGACCCTTGTGAGGTTTGAATTCCAGAGCCCCTTGCACAAGCCTCCTAGAGGGGCCCTGAACCAAATATGGCCTCCACAGTTTGTTTATGTAATCAAGAGGGCATTTGTTCTCTATCCATAGAGAAGGAGATGAGGATGGCATTTTAACAGAACAACTTGCTGGCTCTGTGTAGATTTCTACACACTTATTGAAACTTGAGTGGTACTAGAGACGCTTGGGCTAGTCCTGTGTTGAATGAAGAGAAACTGGAAGGTTGAAGGCCAGAGAACTTGTGTTCTAACAGGTTAACCAGTTCAATATTTATGGTCTGGTAGAAAAGGAAAGCACAGATTTCAGTTTTATAAGGAGTTTTATGTACAAATTTAGAAGGAAGCAAGGAAACCCAATCTCCTATTTCCATTTATAATATCAGAACTGTATTTTTAAGCCATTTTTATGATGGCATTTTAGAGAGAAGGAAAAAAGGATGGCTTTAGTGCTATACACACACACACACACACACACACATGTGCACACACAAACATCTCTTATTGGATTGAATCATGTTTGACTAAGGTGTTAAGAAGGTAAGCTTTTGAAAGTGCTGAGAATAAGTGCTGGCTTAATGCCAAATCCTGAATAAGACGTTAATACCATACCATCTAAGGCTCAGAGAACATCATGGTAGAGGTGGGAAGAATGTAAGAGTCAGCAGACAGGGAGAAAAGCCATCTTTCATCATGACACTGCTCTTCCACTCAGAATTTCACAGCTGCTGTGAGACTGCCCAAGACTGGGTCTGTCAGCAGCCAGTCATGGACAGGGGAAGGACTCTCGAGGCCCAGCTGCTCCCACCTAAACTGTTGACTACAGATAGATTCTGGGAGAGAGAAGACTCCTTGTCTTCTGTTGTGTGCCACTGGTGAGCCCACCAGGGCCCAACGGATAGTTCCAAACCTACAATTACACAGATGGCCTTAGTTAAGCTCAGTGGGCCAGAAAACAATACCAAAGGCATGAATGTAGGAAATGAATTTGTAGGGGAAAGATTCACAGAGATGGTAGGAGATAAGAGAGAGTGTTGGGAGATAATAATAACAAGGAATATATGAAATTGTCAAAAGTAAATTTAATTAAAATTTCCTATAATATATAATTAAAAGTAGTTTTCCCCTTAGAATTAAATCTTGTTATAAAAATTGTTTAAAGTAAGTGTTTGCATATTTTTGCCTCAGGTTAAGGTACTATAGTGAAAAGTGTTGAGCTAAATAAATGGTCATGTTACAAATAAAGGAACTCTACACAGATGGGTATTATTGGCGTACTTGTCACCTGTTAATAAATACCTTGCTTTAATTGTAATAAATGGAAAGGGTAGAAGAGCCCTACAAAGAAAAAAAATATAAAGTAGCAAGCTGTGATGTTAGCAATAGTAAATCTTGAGCATAATAAAGAACAAAACAATTTTAGCTGAAATTAAAACACCATGAACCTTCAAGCTTAGAGAGTAAATAGTGTCCTATTTTATTCAGCTATAATATTTTTGTTTTCTTATTTATCAGACTACCCATGCTATAATCTGCCCCCAGTAGTTAAAACCATCTCATCTTTGATGTGAACTATGTCGCCTTTTCTTCTCAGAACATTGTGCCCTCAGGTCACATTTGTGACACTTCTGGTTATATCACAAACTCCTTGGAATACACAATGCTATTAAATTGGATTCCCATTTGGACCTTTTCCAGAGCCATTGCTTTGAGAGTGGCTCACAAAACATCAATTGGCACAGGCTGGTTTAGCTCTTAGTTTGCTGTTGATGGTAAGCATGTGGAAGCATCAAGAATGTAAGTATAATGTCATTTCTCTGTGCAGACAGATTGCATTGCATATAATGTAGCATTATACTAAGTTACACTCCAAGCTTCCTACATTCTGTAGACATCTCTATTATGGCTCATGACAGATAACTGATTACAACAGAGGGCTAAGAATGAAAGGCAAATATGGCCACACTCTTTCATCAACTGGTCACACCAGCCAGTCTTGTCTTTTATTGAAGTTTTCTTCTAGTGAGTAATGTGATTTAAGGATTTAATATTTTTTATATAATTATGATATTAGATAAAGGTAACCATCTTTGAAACTAATATAACTCAAAAGAAAACAGAGAAAGAGTAGGCAATATCAAGGCATTTTGGAGACAATGTGTCAGAAGATCGTGGAACATGTTCCAAATCAACTAACTAAGGAAAGATCCAAATATTATGCTTCTAAATAAATATCTTAACTTGATCTCAAAATTTCAATGAAGTTTCAAGTACAAAAAAGTTAGCAGACTGTATTTATTCACAAAACATAGGTGCAAGTTAACATGACCTTATATACCTGGATTGTGATGAAATTGCCTACTCATTTTCCCATATTATCTTTCATGAAATCCTGAACCTCGAGTACTTACAAATATATGTAGTCTCCAGGTGTTGAAAGGAAATACTTAAAACCCCAAGGTTTCTACTTGCTCTCTCTCGTAGCTAGTGAACGGGATGCACAGGTAGGTCATCTGGCAGCTTGTTTGTGCTGCCTTGCGTTGTGTATTCATTTTCATCACATGAAACAAAGCCACATTGCTTTCTCTCCAAGATTCATTGAATAAAGAGATTAGATGTGATACATAACTAAGCTTTTGAGTCATAGGTGGATATGGAGATATTTTATTTGTGCTGAAATGTGATTTTATTTGTATGTTAATAAAGTTGCCTGGAGATCAGAAGTCACAGGGAGCCATAAGCGGGAGTCAGGCCATGGTAGCACATGCCCTTAATCTGATCACATGACAGGCAGAGTCTCTGTGTAGTCAAGGACACAGCCAAAGCAAGGTGACCTGAACTTTTAATCCCAGTACCAACCATAGAGACCTGGAAGTCTGTATAGACAGGCAGTGATGAGGAAATCATGTGGTTGGGTTTAGAGCCAATGAGAAGGCAGAACAGAAAGATAATAAAAAGACAGGACACAGGGAGAAAGTCTCTCTCTCAGGGGAAGGACGGCAGCGAGTGGTAAGATAAGGTGGTCTTAGCTCTTGGCTACTGCTCTGATCTCTGGGCTTTAACTCTGCATTTGGCTCTGTGTTTCTTATTTAACAAGACCGTTTAGAATTTCATCTACATTTGGCTCCCAACGTGGTTTAGAATTTCATCTACAGGTGGAAGTTATTTTCTGGTACTTCATAAAAAATAAACAAAAGATAAATGATTGGCATCACAGTCCTTGTTTTAGATTTTTCTCCTTCTGCTCATACACTCCCTCCTTCACTGCAAGCTGTCCAAAAGATACCAAAGATGTGTCTTCACTTTATTATACACAGTAATTAACCCCTTAAAGCACACTAATTCTCTTGATTGATTTTTTCATAAAATATACTTGTAACTTTTCTCAAAAGTATCCATCTGCTCCATTTTTCTAAATTTTTCATCACACCACAACCTTGGCTAGCTAAACAAAGCTGCACAGGGAAACATTTCTCACTGAGAGCAGAGCCTTCATGAGAGGGAAGACTTGCTGTTTTATTTTGGTTTTTAATAACACAATATTTTTCTGTTATACTAACATGAATTTTCATATCATCCTACAGAACAGAACACATGCATACATTTTGAGTGATTTGCATTAGTTAACTGCATGTGGCAAAGCTCTCTTGCAATTTTTGGGTCTGATCAGAAGCAAACTGACAATCTTTAATTAACAATAATAGTTTAAATCATCCATTCAATGAATTAATTTCAAAACATTTTACATAGCACATATTAAATATGTTGTAGAGAAAGTTAGAGGAAATACAGTAGACATGGGATATGCTTTTATGGAAGCCTTTAGTTGCAGAAACAGGGTGAAAAATATACTATAAATCTAGGTAGTGTGAAACTATGATAATGTAATGAGATACGGGGTGTGGGAGGCTGACAGCCTTGTATATGAGAGAGATCACAATTTGCATGTAATGCATTTAGAACAAATATAGAAATTATAAGGAATAGGGGAAGGACAACTGTGGATGGAATGTGGCAGTTATGGGTAGAAAGAATTCCAGAAGTTGGAGAGAGGTAAGGCCAAAGCAAGTAAGACTCAACAAAAATTGGTTTAAAATAATGTTAGCCCCGTGTATTTTATATTTCATTTTAGCTATGAATTTATATTTAGGGGTAGTTCTGGGCAAAGATGATGTAAAATAATGTAATTTATATTTTTAAACAAATTCTTTATGAATATGAACTATAGTAGGGAAAGTGGGACAGTTAAGCATCTAATAGTATACCAGTTAAGTGTCTAATAAGCTATTTTGATTTAATACAATGACACAGAAAAATAGCATTCAAAAGCATAATCAATAAAGGTCACAAATTGCATTTCTGATTGTATTTGTCTGTTCCAGTAACTCCTATTTTTGCTGTGATATGTTCTCCAGATTTCCTACATATGAGTTATTATTGTACCTTAGAAATGTTTTCAAAACAGGTTATCACAATACAAGTAAATTACATGTTTTAATTATCACAGTTTTCAAATTAACAGTATATTTGCAGTAAGAAACAGAGACTTAGGATGGACTATGGAATCATACTATTGGTATCTTTTATCAGTTTTGGCAAGAATTTTAATTAGAATTTAGTAAATTTTACAAGATGATTCCTTGGAATAATAACTTTGAACTAGGTATTAAGAATCACGGTTTTAAACAGAACTATAGTTATATGCATGATATGAAAGATTAAGTGATCAGTAACAACATTTTTACTTGAATATTTTATGATATATGTATGTATCCTTGTAATGATATACATAGGACTCAAGAATGTAATCAAGTGCATTGTCCTGTTATTTTAAAGAATTGAAGGTGTGGTGGTTGAAAATGGCCCCCAAAGGGAGTGCACTAAATGGAGGTGTGACCTTGTTGAAGTAGGTATGGCCTCGTTGGAGGAAGTGTGTCACTATAGGTGTGGGCTTTGAGGTTTCCTATGCTCAAGATACCTCCTAGTGTCTGAATTCACTTCCTGTTAGCTCTGGTTCAAGATACAGGACTCCCAGCTTCTTCTCCAGCACCATGTCTGCCTGGATACAGCCATGTCTCACCTTGATGGTAATAAAATGAACCTCTTCACTGTAAGCAACCCAACTAAATGTTTTCCTTTGTAAAAGTTGCCATGGTCATGGTGTCTATTCACAGCAATAGAAACCCCAAGACAGACAATGGTACCAGGGACTATGGGATTGTTGTAATAGGACTGGCCATACTATTTATGTTTGAAGGTATACGGACTTTGGGGTTATGGATTAGAAAAACAGTTGAATGCTTTAAGTACTGCTTAATGGGCCATCCTAGTAGGAACATGGAAGACAGTGGTGCTGAGTGTGATTTGAACTGTGGATGCCTGGATCAAGAGTTTTCAAAAGAGAAGATGTTAGTATGTGGCCTAGAGACCAGTCTTGTGATATTTTGATGAAGAATGTGGCTGCTTTTTACCCTTGTCCAAAAAGTTTATCAGAGGCTAAAGTGAAGAGTTTGGGATTAGTTCTATTGGCAGAAATATCTCAGAATAGCCTAGTATAGACTTTATTGTGTGGTAATAGTGGTAATTCTAATGAAGATTTATAATGAAAAAGGAGCAAGCTGAGCAAGGAAAAATACAAGATGTAGAACAATTTAAGGAGAGAAGAGCACCAGGAAGTGGAAAGGAGTTAAGTCTTGTGTTCAAGGAGATAAACAGATTAAGAAATGGAATAAAGGGAGTGGTGACCTCAGGGCGAGATCCCACCTGTGAAAGGAATTGAAGAAAAGCTTAGAGCCAGGTGTTGTGGTGCAAACCTTTAATCCCAGCACTCATGGCAGAGGCAAACAGGTCTCTGAGTTTGAGGCCAGCCTCGTCTACAGCTCAAGTTTCAGGACAGCCAAGCTGAGGTAGAGTAGGAAACCATGGAAAACAGAAAATTGGTGAAGATGTAATTAAACAAGGGGGCCATGTTCCAAACCCAGCAAGCCACAGAACTTGACAGCATCAGCCACATGGCTTTAGAGTCAAGGATAGAAGAAAGGTATTATGCAATCTTCCTCCAAGACTAAGAAAAGCTGCTGAGGCCAGGTATTTGTCAGGGGTGTCTCTAAATGAAGGTCTAGTTACACCATAGAGTAAATACAATCAACAACTCCACATTTGACATATAAAATAAAAACAAGATGATTCAGGAAGTTTGGATTAAAAGCAGATAAATTATGAGTCTGAGAACCTAAGGAAGAGGATGGTGAATAACTTGAGTTTTTTACAATTCATGTGCCCTAGGTGAAGAATCTGGCCACCTACCAATATCGGTGTATACAACCAAAAGAAAAACCTACAAAGAGGTATGAAAGAGATAAAAATATTAATTTAAGTGATACAATATTGTGTTGCAGATAGAAAAACCTATATATGTGGGAAGAGAGTATAATTTCAAGTGCTTTTAAATTATTTAGTATTTATACATATGAAAAATATAATAATGCAGATTTTATTCATATTTATTTAGTATTTTTAGTAACTCAAAATTTGGGTAGTTATACCTAGCTTGCAAGCATTTCAAAAATATACCTTGAAAGCTTAAGCATTGCCTTAAAGAAAAGCACATTATTAGTTTTTTCCTATTGTGTGTGACATATACTTAGAACTAACAGTGTTAACCTAATATTCTTCTTTGAAATGGTTCCCAATATGTCAACAGTCTGTTCCTTGCAACTTTTAATGTAGTAACATTTTAATCCTTAGTTCTGCTAAATGGAACCATTCATCTTCAAACAGGTAGATTATTCTAGAAGGCTTCAACTAATTACATCAGTTTCTAAAGGGCAAACAAATTTCTCCAAAGGTAACACAAGAGGAATCTTAAAATTACTAAGAATATTTGTGTTCATTTACTAAAGTCATGCTTTCAAACAACTTCAGCTCTTTGAAAACACTGCTCAATTTTTTCCCTCTGTGTGATAGTCATACAAGAGAAAAACAATAACAAAAATCTACAATCCAAAGAACTACTGATTGACTCATTTGTAAAGTCAGAAGACTTTTCTAACTGATAGTTTTTTTTTTTTACTTTCTCTCAAAATCCTTTGTTCCTTCACCCATGTGGCTTCTAGAACTATGTTTAATTTCTTCTAAGTAATTTGTGTCACAGTAGGAGTAAATTCTCAGAGTTATACCGTGTCAACTGTCTACTGCTGTCTCTGTTTTGAATTTTTATGAGACACAGAATGTACAATCAATAAGAAGAATCTTACTCAGAATTAACATACCTATTAATACTTAATTTATAATTGTTTTGAACTATTTTTTATGTATTTGTATTTGCATGTACATATATACACCACATGGATGCTTTTTGATCTCAGAGTTCAGAAGAGGGTGTCAGATCCTCTGGAATAGGAGTTACAGATTATTGTGAGCCACCCTGTGGGTGTTAGGAATCACTTCACAAAAGCAAGTGTTCTTAACTTATGAACCGTCTCTCCAACCCCATTAGTCTTCAGTTTAAATTCAATTAGATCATTCTGCTTAGACTCTACCTTCATTAAGAGAAGTTTAGGGCAGTGGGGGTATATCATATTAAAGTAATTTCAAATACTATATTGGTGTTAGAAAAATGGCTTAGCAGTTGTATTCATGTATTGCTCTTGTAGAGGACCACAGTTCAGTTCTCAGAAACCATGTCAGACAGCTCACAACTACTTGGATTGGATATCTCTGGTGTCTCAGGCACTAGCATTTAAGTGAAAATATCCACACACAGACAGACATATAAAATTAAATAAATAAATCTTTAAAGGACAATACTCTATGATGTATAATAAGCTGAGAAATAATAGCTGAATGGATGTTTGGATGGCTACTGGTATTAAATGTTAAAACAGAGAACACAATCTAGGTATCTCTCTAGTAATGCTTAAACTTCCACTAAATTCATGCTGGTTGACTTAAATATAAACAACATACAAAGTTATTAAATTCTACTTGTGTTCAAGGATTGACATTTCCTAAATTTGTAATTTTTCTTTCACTAAACTATGAACTATTTAATGACCAATCAAGGAGAAGAACCTTAAATCTGTGGGAACCAGGAAACCATTTGCTTAAGCCACTGTATTTATTCACTAAAATATATAATGTTTATTTCAGACTTGCCCTTGAAACATTGTATTTGTATTCTTCTAGAAATAATACATGCCACAAAGCAACATGATATATTTTATATTTCTACAGCTTGACATATCCATTTACATAAGCTTCTTAGTTTAAAATCATATTAGTCTTATAAGACTTTATTTTTGTTGGTTAATGCCTACATTTTGCACTCAGGAACAGGTGTAAACTCTGACTTCTGGAATAGCCATCAGAAAAGAATGTCCCTGAGGCACTTACACAAGAGGATATCAATGTACACTTGCACAATGACATTCCAGACAGATATGTGCCCTTATATCAGGGCACGAATAAGAAAAATAGAAAGCATGGGCAAAGAGCACATGACACAAAATGAGATACATATGTAGAGAGTGACCATCATGTGCAGGGTTAGTACCTGATTCTATGGTGAAATCCAAGTCTGCTTGACAATGGAAGATTTAACATTTAACAGCTAAGCACATAAAAAGGAATTCATAACAGAAAAAACTACATCAATTGGAGTGACCTTTCTCAGAAATATCTTTTACAGATTTTTCTCTGGCTGTCTCTTTTCTTCTTTGCTCTACCCTAGACCTTTTTCAGTAGGGACTCTTTTTATTCTTTCCTCGTAGATAACCCTTATTTTACCCTTTTTATTGCTATGAATCAGCTTCCACTGTAGAAAACCTTGAGGTATTTGTGCCTAGTGTGTGAAAGACTAGGGAGCTCTTGGATTTGCTATTATAGTGGACCCTTCTGTTGGAACTTTCGGAGTTGGTTACAATTATAATGGTGGGGGAAAGAAATGTGAAATCTAGCCACAGATAAAAAAGAACCAAGTGATAAATGAAACATAAGTAAAATGAAACATTTCAAGATTCTGAGTGATGGAGACACACTAATTACTGTAAGAAGTTTAGATAATACTCACCTAAAATAACATTATAAAAATAAGTTATTTGGGAATCAAAATATTTATTTTCATGGAAATTACTCCATAAACAAAAATTTTTCAGAGTTTATAGTGTTCATCACCCCTGTATCTAAAAATCTTAACCAATTAGCAGCTTTACTTATAACCATAAATAGTATAGTTCTTGGGAAAAGGAGGAGGAAAACACAATGCTTAGGAAGTTTAATTATCACATCTTCTGGAATCTTCCCTAGTTTTCTCATCTATTTATGCCCTAAGAGGACAGCAGTCTTTCTTACCCATTAAGAATGAGAAACAAATCCCAGGCAATACTCAGAGAACACCGAAGAAGGTATTTCTAAAAGGAACTGATGTTTTATTCACAGCAGCCAGTGCTGTGTTCTATGGAAACATTTTAAAATCTATGCTTTTTCTTGACCTATGCTAT
Source organism: Peromyscus eremicus (assembly GCF_949786415.1). NCBI lineage: Eukaryota > Metazoa > Chordata > Mammalia > Rodentia > Cricetidae > Peromyscus > Peromyscus eremicus. Next base: position 86,332,330 of record NC_081422.1, on the reverse strand, counting down.
GCCTTCCTATAAAGCATCAAACTATGTGTATATTTTATGCAAAACACATAAAACTGACAAGTCATCATCCATACTGTTTTGAAAATACGTGACATCTAAGGTCAGGTTCAATCATTTCACTATTATACACAGGCTTGGAGTAAGTTAGCGTTGAAAACCTGACAAAGACCTATTATAGGAAAAACACAAATTTGTAGAGAAATACCTATCTGAGAAGTGTGAAATGAATGAAAATGAGGCACCTGACTCTTCAGTCTCCCCAAAGTGCCTCTCCCTTTCCCTAGTCACTCCCAGATCCCTCACTTCCCTACCCAACTAACTTCATGTTCTTTCTCTACCTCTCTCTCTCAAAAAGAAGCAAAAATAAGAAAGAAAATCAAAGCAAACTAAAAAAATGAAACAACAATTTACAAAAACACATAAAAAACATGAATCATTTAATGTTGACCTACTGCTCCTGTACTCCTGGATCATAGGGCCTGTCCTGAAGTATGACTGATATACCTAGTAACACTCTCTTGGAGAAAAATTATTTTCCCCCTTTTCAGAAGGTATCAATTGCAAACAGCTTCTTGGTTAGTGTCAGGACTTGTGTTCATGTCTGCATGCTGGGATTTTGTCTGGTTTGAATCTGAACAGTCCTTGTGCATGCTGCCACAGTCTCCATGAGTTCATATGTGTGTCATTCCTAAATGGGAAGTCTGTATCAAGCCCTCATCATAAGGCTCAGGGATCTGCGCAGAAGGATAAGTGAAAAGATTATATACTGATAGGCAGCTCCAAAGAAACAGGCTCTCCGGAGAGAACAGGACTAACACACTGTAATTATATTGGAGAATAACACTGATTCACCTGAGGAGGCCTAGTCCGTTTACACAGATGTCCTGCCCTCCAGTTACACTAAGTGATCACGCTTGTCTTGTTTCTCTGTTGGGAATGCAGCCCTCTCAGGTAAACACTGTGAATGAGCGAGAACTTTTCTATCATAAAATAACGCACGTGAACACATTTCACTGTATACTTAATGCTTGTGATTTACATTATATTTAAAATAACAGTGACGATAGCAATGCCTTTACATGTAACACTGCAACTGGAATGTATGTACAGGTACAATGAAGAATATTGGTTTCAGATGTCAGCTGAGTTCATACCAGGGATCAGATTGTTTGCTGAACTCTAGTGACTTTGTTTCTACATCTGCCTGAATGTGTTTGCACAAAGGCATAGCAACCTTGCTGAGAAAGAATAAGCCTTTTGGCTTATTAAAAGTCATTTTCAAGAAAGAGCTGAAAGATTTGACATGGGTCAGATGCTTCTTTATCCAGCTCTTTCTTCAAATAAATATTTCAGAGACCTCTTAGAATAGTGTGAATAGAAAAAGAACTAAGTTCTTAAAATCTCTGTGAAGCAGTTTTTTAAAGGTGGACAGGGGTAGCCTATATAGCAGCCCACAGTACTTTTTATAATTTTGGTAATTACCTGTCACTGTGGACTCATTTCTAAGGCAGACAACTGTTCCAGTATAATGACATCCTCTTTGACATAATGCAAGTAAATATCTGAATAAGTTTTTGATAAAATTCACTATATTGAACAATAGGTTTGAATAAGTTTACATTGGACCAAAGATGGCTAGAAATAGAAGTCTACTTTCAAGATTCATTAAACTTTGTCTCTAACCAATATGATAGCTGAGTTAGTAATGATTGTCTTATTTCTGTGGTTGACCATGAACTAACAATAGCTATAGCCTTGAGTGACAGACTCAAAGGGACAGTCTAGGTCAAGGCCAATCCTAGTCCCATCTCATACTTGACACATAGTGCTATAAAACAAAGTGGCAAGTTTTGCCTTCTCTTATGCAAGCCATTGACTTCATGGTCTAAGAGATGTGTCTCCATGTCAAGGATATTCATTTGCCTCCTTGTCTGTTAGTTGCCTTTGTTTTTGTTTTTGTTTTGTTTTTTGTCTGTTCTCCTTTAAAAAATAATCAAAGGATTATCTGTTTCAAAGTACTCAGTGAAATACAACATATTAACATTAGAGGGAGGGTCAACAACTGATCCACAATTTTCTGAGTCATCTGAACTGTATATGTCATTCTGTCTCCCTCTTATACCCACTTTGTCTCCCGCGTACACACTTTCCTATCAAACATGAGTTAAAGTGAAGAAGAACAGCAATTTTTATTCACAGCTTCTGTTTTTTCCTCACTTTCTTTTGCTATAATATTTTTAAGGGAAAATAGTGTGAATGATAATTACTGAACGTGTAAATCAAAGGAAAAGTTCCCATTCTTCTTGTACTGAAAAAGATTGTAAATTTCATTGGATTAATCCACCGTTGTCTGGTGTAGGTTTTTTTTTTAGCATTTATACTTATACTTATAGTAAACAAGATTTATTTACTATAATAAAAGTTGTACATCAAGTACAGATATACACAGAACATGAAAATAAACACAAATAAAAGAACTTGAGAATTTAGTTTCTGTAACGGGATGTTGACCAAATGTCCAGTTCATGCAGTATATTTTAAACATTAAACACAGGTAGCTGGACAAAACTTAATATTATAATGATGAAGAAACTCCTGAACAATATCAAACATTCATCTGCTTATGGCACTTCTAGCCAACCTTTCAAAGATTCATTATTACTCATCACAGTTGCAGATACTTTACTAGCAAAATTATTTCTATTCATACATGAAATTACTTGACTACCTAAAAGATAAAGTACAAGTTTTAATCAGAGAACAACCAGGGATTTTTATGAATCTAATTAATGTATTACAACCCTGTTTCAGCTAATGTTCAATTACTTTTAATTAGTTTTCTCTCAAATCCCTGACTTCCCCTTCAAAAAGTGACAGAAAATTAAAAACTCAGAAGTTTTACAAAAAAGTGTGAACATTTGTAAACATCTATATTTCAAATAGAAAATGATCTTAGTGAATGAAATTGAAAGAATGGGTCACATCTTTCATGTGTGTTCTGAGAGCCAAACTTTTTTATACTTCTTTAAAATGAGTAAAGTAAGAGATAATTGAGGGCGGAGGGTGTAATGTTCTGAGAAGTGCTCACATAGAGTGCGTACTACTTCTGAGATCTGAGAAATCTTTCACAGAAATACAGTATCCTGGGAAATGTAGGATGGCATAATTCAGTTGTGTTCCCAGTGTGAAAGACCTACTGTTAATTATACTTTTATTATGTCTCAATAAAGTTTCAACTTCTCTAGCAGTACATAGAAGCATGGTTTAAAAGTCAGTGTGAAGTAAATCCTTCACCTTGGAAAAGGATGAGTTCAACTTTTGAGGAAACTGATTTTATTTTTCAACCATGCGAAAACTTTCACCCTCTACAGAGAAGGAACAACAGCAATCAGGTTTATTTCCTGTCCAATTTTAATTAAACTCATGTGATGCTTGAGCCAAATTGATTTTTGTTCTCCTTTTGTTAAGCTAATCATATTTTATAGCTTCACCACAAGGATCAAACTGTGGATATATAAAAGCTATCCCTGATAGCGCTCTGGCAAGTGTATTTCACACAACAAAACAGAAGTTGTTCTTTGTATTGTCACCATGTCACTCTTTATATATCAACAATTGACACAGTAAATACAACAGAGAAACACGGGACATAAATCTGGATTGCCAACTTTTCGAGCCTTAGAAACTACATTGTTAACTCAGCATTTTTACTTCTTTATTTTCACATATCCATATACATACATACATACATATATATATATATGTAATTACATTTGTGCACATTTACATATGAAGAAAGTATAAAATTTATAAATGAAAATATCCTCTGTTGAGTTAGACAAGGAGGCACACACCTTTGATTTCCATACTCAAGAGGCTGTAATTAAAGGTGATTCCATGGTCAGCTTACTCTACATGCTAAGTTTCCAGACCATCCAGGGTTGCATAGTGAAAGAAAATGGAAAAGAAAAGAAAAGAAAAAAAGGAAAGAAAAGAAAAAAACAAAAGAAAGAAAAGCTCTTCAGTGCATATCACCTGGTGAAAACCTGGCAATGTTGTGTAGGAGTGAGTTCAGAGAGGTTTCAAGATGATGAACTATGTGTAGGTGGTAAGTGAAGGGGCTTGCTCTTGTCAAGAATACAAATATGAATTAGAAACTGGGCTCTACACCTCATTACGAAAGTCTAAGAAACTCTACTGGGCAGGTAGAGTAAGAGGATGCAAAAAATGGCTCATCAGACAGTTTTGAACTTTGAGAAGAAAAACTGTGCGGTGGAACTGGGCTTATTCACGGCAGCTAAGGAAAGACACTGCCTCATTAGCCGTGCAGGGTGAGGTGGGGGTTTCAGACTCCAACGTCCCCTCAGCTGACAACTGTCAGGCACTTGGCCTTGATACCTCTGCATGAGTTTCTAAGTCTTCCTTTCTATATTGTGACATGCTTTCCTAAGAAATCTTCTTAATTATTCAGACTGCTTCTGCCATATACAGCCAGGAGCTTGTTCACACACTATTCACTGTGTCGGTAGAGTGTTGTTGTTTAGAACTGACAGGGTCAAACATGAGACTTAATTAAGGTGTGTTTTTGAAATTAGCAACACTAAGTAAATAATGTATTTAACATTGCTTATACACACATATTTGATAGAAAGCTGAATTTGAAACTTGAAACTGTTAGTGTTTGAATATTTTTGACATCTACTAGCAATTCATATCTTTCAGCCTATTGAGGAGAATTTCTCAGTGAACTGAATAAATCCTTCTGTGACATATTTTCTTCTTAGAAATTGAAGGAGATTTTTCTCCATCCTAACACTTTTTAGTCTCTCAAAACTGAGTTTACTTGTGCGGTTACCTGTAAAATATCATAATGATGCTGAGTTCCAGATGGAGAATTTCATACTTAGAAGACAAAAAGGTTGTCTATGTTTTTTTTTAGAGAGAGAGAATTGGGAGATGGTTTATTTTGAAAAGAAAAAAGGATGTATGCAACAGTTATTCACATATTTCCTAATGTAATTACGCATTTCTGAACATGTCCTTGATGTGAATATATACCTTTAAAGAAACAATTGTAAATGTCTGACACAAAAAGTAGATGACAAAATTTTCAAGTAACTCCTAACAAAATACCTAGAAGATAAATGCTGTTAAGATTCATAATCTAAATGGTTAATATTTACTAGATACTTACTGTGTGGAAGTAGTCTGCTAGGCTTTGCTAGGCAGTCTTTCACAGTCTTCATTGTGAGTCTATAAAAACATCATGCTCATCAGGTCCACTTAGGAAATAGGACATTAAATCTTAGAGAGACTTCAGTGAAAAGGAGAGTTGGTGGAGTGTTATCCTAATTTTCTTTGACTTCAGAACTCCTGATTGTGAACGTCACTGTATGAATTTAAGTAGCCACTTGAATATTACTGTTCATTACTAGGCAAAGTCATTTACAGAATTCAAGTATATTTAATCTCTTTTATTACTTTGTCTATGATATTGTTATCTCCAAAGTTACTGTCTAGGCACCTCCACTTCCTTTGATACGGAAATTTTTTTTTTTTTAAGGGACAGATTATCTTGCTTCTGGAAACTAACTTCTACAAACAAACTTGTAAATCCAGTCTTGACATATTGCCTGTTCTTGCGCAGTTCCCCCCCTCCCCCATTGCCTCTGCTGCTAATGCATGTAAATCACAATTGAGAATGAGAGGAAAGGCAAGGAAAGATAAAGGAAGAAACAGAGGCAGGGAAGAAGGAAAAGAAAAATGGAGAAAGGGAGAGAGGGAGAGAACGAAAAGAAAAAGTCTGACAAACCTTTAACCAGATGTGGTGGTTTGAATAGGAATGGCCCCCATAGGCTCATAGATTTGAATGCTTGGTCACCAGAGATTGGCACTATTAAGAGGGGTGGCCTTGTTGGAGGAGGTGTGGCCTTGTTAGAGGAAGTGTGTCACTGGGAGTGGGCTTTGAGATCTCAAATGTTCAAGCCAGGCTCCATGTCTCTTTCTTCCTACTGCCTGCACATCCAGATGTAGAACTCCAGACCCCTTCTCCAACACCAAGTCTGCCTGCCAGCCACCATGCTTCCTGCCATGACTATAGTGGACCTAACCTCTGAACCTGTTATGACAGCCACAAATAAATGTTTTCCTTTATAAAAATTGCCATGGTTATGGTGTCTCTTCACAGATATATATAATTTCTAGACACAATGTGACATGGAAAATTAAAGTGGATGTAGATCTACCACAAAAAGGAAACTAAATATATCATAGAGTCTAACTAAAAGAAAGGGAGGACTGAATGTATGCATTCTTTATTTTAGTACACCTTTGAAAGAAGGACTAATATTTTGCCAAATGTCTTTATAATCCTGGGGAGATTTCTGGCTGAGTCTTTAGGGTCTTTCATGTATAGAATCATGTCATCTGCAAACACAAATATTTGGCTTCTTTTCCTATTTCTGTCTTCTGTATATTGTCTTTAATATGTTGAGATATATTCCTCATATACCCAGTCTTTTCAGGAACTTATCATGAAGTAATGTTGGATTTTGTCAAAGGTCTTTTCTGCGTCTAGTGAGATAATCAAGTGGTTTCTGTCCTTTATTACATTGTGCAGTATATTTCATTGATTGATTAATGAATGCTGACCAGTTCCTGCATCTCTGTGACAAAGAAAACTTGATCATAGTAATGGATAATCTTTTTAACACATTCTTGAATTCAGTTTGCAAGAATTTTGTTGACAATTTTTGCATTTAACTTAATCATAGATATTTATCTATCATTATATATTTGCTGAGTCTTTGCATGGATTTGGTATCAGGATATTAATGGCTTTTTAAAAGAAATTAATTTGTTTTTTTTTTCTATTGTGCTGTAATGGTATTAGTTCTATGAATGTCTGGAAGAATTCTGCCCTGACTCCATCTAGTCCTGGAATATTTTTTAATTAGAAGAGTTTTAATTATTGCTTTTATAACACTAAATGTTATGGACCTATTTAAATTATGTACTCCATCATTATTTAACTTTGTAGGTAACATATATCTAGAAATTCATCTATTTTTTAGGTTTTCCTGTTTATTTTTATAGGATGTCTTTATTACTCTCTGATTTTCCTGAGTGTCTGTTGTAACATCTTCCTTCTCATCTCTAATTGTATTAATTTGGGTCTACTTCCTTTTTCTTTGGGGTAATTCGGCTAAGTATTTGTCAACAATCTTATTTTTTTTCTCTTTAAAGTACTTTTTTTTTCATACAGTGTAATTTGATCATATTCTTTCCCCTCCCCCAAACTCTTCAATAACCCCCTCCTTACTCACACAACTTTATAATCTCTCTCAAAACAAAATCAGAATTAAAAAAAAATTAAAAACCAGAAAACAAAAACAATTCAGTAAGACCAAAAAAAAGGTAACAAAATTGACAACAGAAACAAACAACAACCCCAAAACAACTAAGGAAAAAAACACGGAATGCTTTTTTTTTTCTACATATCAGCCACGGATTCCCTTGTTCTCCCCCCTCCAGCCCCCCTCACCTTCCACCCAGCCCACCCCCCATTCCCACCTCGAATACTTTTTATATTGGCTAACAACTCATGGAATTCAGGCCTTCCTTGGAGTGTTTTTTTTTCTCTCCAGAAAGCATCAGTTGAAAATAGCTCAGGTGTGGGACTTTGTGTCCACTTCTTCTGAGTGCTGGGATTTTTTCTAGTTTGGTCTTCTGCAGGACCTTTGTGTTCTATGACAGTTCATAAGTGCATTGGTCCTGCTACATCTGGAATGGAGCTGTTTCCTTGGAATTATCCACCACTGTTGCCTCTTACCATCTTTCTTCCTTCCACTCAGCATAAATCCCTGAGCCTTGAGGGTAAGGGTTTGGTAAAACATCTCTTTTATGGTTTAGTGCCCCAAAGTCTCTCACTCCCTATACATTGTCAAGTTGCAGGTCTTTGTTAATTGCCATCTAGTACAAGAAGAAGTTTCTCTGATAAAGGTCAAGAGATTCACTGATCTACAAGTACAGTAATATGTCATTTTATTGATATGTTCAGTTAGCAGACTAACAATAGCAGGTTTTCCCCTAGAATCTATAGCCTGTCTAGTTTCAGGTTCCTGATCACCTTAGCATTCTCAAGAATAGGTTCTATATCATGCAGAAGGCCTTAAAGCAAAAAAAAAAAAAGTGGTTGATTACTTTAATAACATTTGTATCACTATTGCACGAGAATAGCTTGCAGGCAGGTTGCTGTTGTAGGTCTCGGGGTCTATAGCTGGGTGATGTTGATGAATTTCTCCTTGAGTAGTGTACACAGTACCTTCTGGCACCATGAACACTAATAAGTATGAGTGACTATTTGGGCACAAGCTCAATTTCTTCATATTTGATAACACGTAAATAGTATCTTGAGCAATAAGGCCTAACCATCTGGCTGTGGGGAGTGACCAATAGCCTTTGGAATAACCTCTAGTTTTTAGTGGGAGGAGATTATGGGACCCTTTGTTCAAATACTAAACAAGATGTAACCCATCCTTGGCACTCAAAGTTATCCTTGGTGGTATAAGATGTCTTGTTGGGGCATTGTCTCCATTTATGTTCATTTCATGTATCTATATGTTTGGGCAATCTTCTACAATACTTGGTTTCCATATGTCTTTCTTTCAAATGGTCCTTAATATTATTTGTCCCTCCTCATATTCCCTCTTTTACTGTGCCCTCCCAACCTGCTCGCCATTTAATTCTCCTAGTTTCTCGTTTATCGCTTTATAACACTATAACCTATTTCTCCTTCCTTATAAGGTATTCTTCTCTTTACCTAGTCTTTTCCTAGATACTAATCTCTGTGGTTATTCAATTTAAACACACATGTCTAAAGCTTAAAAGTTAACATCCACATATAAAAGAAAACATGTAGTATTTGTCTTTTGGGGTCTGGGTTACCTCACTCAGGATGATTGTTTCCAGATCCATCAGTTTACCTGATAATTTGATAATTTCAGTCATTAATAGTTGAATAATATTCCATTGTGTAAATATAGCACATTGTCACCCATTCATCAGTGGATGGACATCTAAGCTGTTTCCAGTTTCTGACTATTATGAATAGAGTAGTGATGAACATGGATGAATAAGTACCTCTGTAGTAAAATGTAGAGTCCTTTGAGTATATGTCCAAGACTGGTATCTTGAGGTAGATTGATGCTCAGTTTCCTGAGAAACCACCACATTGATTTCTATCATGACTGTATTCAGTTGACTGCCATCAGCTGTGAATTAGTTTAATAATTTCCCCACATCCTGACCAGCAGGTGCTGTCATTTGTTTTATTGATCTTGGCCTTTGGGGGGGCTAAGATGAACTCTCAAAGTAGTTTTAATTTGCATCTCCCTAATGCTAAGAATGATGAACATTTTTTTTGTGTGTGTGTTTCTCAACCATTTGTACTTTCTCTGTTTTGATCTGTACCCAAGTTTTATTTGGGTTATTTGTTCGGGTCTTTTTTTTTTTTTTAGTTCTGTATATATTCTAAATACTAATCTTTTATCAGATGTATAATTTGTAAAGGTTTTTTCCCCTATTTTCTAGGGTGGTACTTTGTTCAAATGATGGTGTCTTTTGCTACATGGAAGCTTTTTAGCTCATGAAATCCTATCTATTAATTGTTTGTCTTAATGCCCATGCTATCAGTGTCTTGTTTAGAAATTTCTTTCCTATGCCAATGAGTTCAAGACTATTCCCCACTTTCTGGTACTGTGGGAAGCAGTCCTCAGGCAGGAGTCTTCCATGTCAATTCCAGATTTATTCCTGCAGGTCCTGTGTCCGAACTTTGAAGAGTGTTCAGTAATAGGGTCTTAACTTCAGGTTCTAGGAGATAATCAAGACTATTGTTGTAGGAGTCTCTTAGATTTCCTGATCAACAACTCCGTGTGAGGTTTGTCTGGCATTGGGGATTTTGTTAGATAAACTATGGCTCTTGAGCATTGTCATCCTATGTGGCATAACATCATTTAATATATATTTAATTTAATTAATAATTAAATATACAATAATTATTTTATTTATTAAATATTTTAACTACTATACATTTCAAATACACATAAAATAGTGTTTTCCTACTCATTTTTCTTTTCTTTTCTTTTTTTTGGATTTTTCAGACAGGGTTTCTCTGTGTAGTTTTGGTGCCTGTCCAGGATCTTGCTCTGTAGACCAGGCTGGCCTCAAACTCATAGAGATCTGCCTGGCTCTGCTTCCTGAGTGCTGGGATTAAAGGTGTGCACCACCACCGCCCAGTTCCTGTTCATTTTTCAAACATCATTAATGTTACTTAGCCTTCATCTTTTCTCTCACTCAGTATCACCTCTCTCACCCATCTTCAGTTAATGTCTCCACGTTTTTCTGATTTCCCCCTGCACTGTACCTCTGTTGTAGCCTCTTCTCCAGAGATCCTTCCCCACTGCCTACACCTTGTTAATTCTCCTGGTTTCTGTGGTTACTCAGAGTTGTCTACTCAATCTAAAGATAAAGATCCACATTAAGAGAGGACATATGGTATCTTTCTCCATTCCTAGAAAATTCGAGCATGAAAGAAGGTAAGAATTTTTTAAATGTATTCCTTAGTGTGATCAGATTGTCAATACAAAAGCAAACAGAAATTCTGCACCGTAAATAGTATACAGAAATTTTAAAATAAGAGCACATTACACTTCTTTCTCCCTTAGTCATTCTTCTTCCATGTATTCATCTCTGGAGAAACTGCTCTCATGAGGAACCATTAGAAAATATTTATATAGTGACTGAATATCTGCTAGCAAAGCAGTAGTAGTAATGTATATGATGTTTTTATGGCAGGAGAGTTTCCCCCTGACTGTCATTGGAAACCACATATGTCTTAGTTATTGAGGAACATACTAACAACAGACTTCTTTTTTGCCCACATAGAGCTATTTTGGAAAATGTGACTTTTATCCAGATGTTTACTTATGTACACTCTAATTAAGCTGTAGACGCTTGCAAAGAAAACAAAGTGGTTTAACCCCAAAATTAGTTATAATGTAGTGTAAAAGAGACCTGGCCTTAGTAATATGGATGGTATTTTAGGCCTGATAAAAACATTATTCCACAATGTATAAATTTAGGTCAAAGATGGAGACATACCTGAGTGATAACTCACTTGAATAGCTACAGAAGTGCCCTGATTCCTCCTCTCCACCACAAGGAACACACACACATGTTCCCATACACTGGAAATAAAATAATAAAATAACTTCCAGTCCTCATCTATGTTACTGTATTTGTGTGAAGTATGTTGGCAAAATAAAATAAAACTACTTTAATCTGTTGAACATTTAAATATTTACTTTAGAAAATGATAGTAAAGGCAGGACAAAGACATGAGCGTGTTAAAGGATATGTGAAAATTCATGCCTCGGGTTCTAAACTTACAAGATGAGAACACAATCCATAGTACTCAGACCTCAATTAACTTTTTGAGCTCAGAGGCCAGGATTTAGAGATTTTGTGAAGCCACTTTTTTTTTTTTTACATTTAGTGATATTTTTAGTGAGTTTGTAAGTAGAAAAAATTAAACTTATTTTCTTTATCAAGTTTCAATACATATAATTATAAAAACATACAATTGAGAATGTTTAAAATTTATGGCAAAAATATGCATGTGGCTTGTAAATATAAAAACTGCCTAAAACATAGCCTTTTAAAACCAGGAACATATTTTTTTTCTTATTTTGTTCCAACATAACAGAACCATCCTAAGGGATTTTACTAAAACTACCATATAAATGTACCTTTTAAATGTTCAAAGTGACAAGTTTCAAAAACATCCATTGCACTGTTTCTTTGTGTTAGATTTCTTGGAAATTATCGAGTAAATGTAATTTAAGAAGGAAAGAATGTATATTCTTTTATAATCACGTAGTGCAATAATTCTTTTCAGTGGGAAAAAATTTACTGTTTCAGTAAATCAGCCTCCGTTCCATGTGAGGAAGATGATAAGTTTTTGGATGATGACCTTAATGCTACCCATTTGATGCACGGAGGGAGAACAAACTCCCCCAGAACCATTCTTTTCCATGGCATTCTTTCATCAGCTAGGCAGAGACTGTGACATCACTTGCAGAGCTGTGAATATAATGTAAAGGTTGTCTCTAACATTGATCTGAGGTCAGGAGAGATTCCAAGCACCATGAGACACTTTTTAAAATGCTTTATATATACTGGGATGCAGACTTCATTTTGAATTTTTTTGTTTGCATTGTAATTCTAGTAATTACAGAGTTAACTGATTTTTACCTTGATGAAAATTAAGAGACTGTCTCTGAGTGCCACTGACACATAAGAAACATACAAAACTCTTTACTTTCATGTTAGGAAAGACATTGAAACCATGTAATTGGATTTTCTTTCTTTAAAGTGAACAGGAGGCTTAAATGACTATTTACATTATGAAATAAAATACTGTAATTTACTTTTCTATTGTAGGTAGTAAGATACAAGATTTTAAAAGAGTGATGCATATTATATAAAATGATTTAAGAACATGTTTCATAATCATTTCTTTTTTGAAAGTATAATATCATTATAGCGTAACTCCCTCCCCTTTACTCCCTCCAAATCCTCCATATACTCTTCCTTGCTCTTTTACAAATTCATGACCTTTTTTCTATTAATTGTTTATATATTGTGATGTTACTTATATGTATGCTTTCAAGGCTGACCATTTCATTACTTTCAGCCATGATTTGTATTTTCTCTTTACATCTATTGTTTTTCAGGGAGTTGTTTCTTCTTGCTTTTCTAAATCTTTCAAGTGTATGATTAGGTAACTAATATATGATTTCCATATATATATAATATTTCATGTATATAGGCAGTTAGTGCTATGAGCTTCCCTCTTAGGACCACCTTCATTGTGTCCATAGATTTGAGTATTGATTTGGGTATTGTTGTGTTTTCATTTTGAATCAGTTCTAGAAAGTTTTTAGTTTTCTTCTTGGTTTCTTCCTTGACTCAATTTTGATTCAGTACTGAGTTATTTAGCTTCCGTGGCTTTGTGGACTTTCTACCATCACTACTATTGCTGTTATGCAGCTTGTTTTTCCCTTGTATTCAGATAAGATTCAGGCTGTTATTTCAATTTTTGCATATCTGTTGAGAATTGCTTTGTTTCTCCATATGTGTTCAATTTTGGAGATAGTACCATGGGCTATTGAGAAGAAAGCATATTCTTTAGTGTTTTGGTAGAATGTTGTAGATGTCTTTTGGGTCCATTTATAATATTATTTAACTCCAGACTTTTATCTATTTAGTTTTTGTCTAGATGGCCTATGTATTAGTAAGAATGAGGTACTGAATTCATTCACTGTAGCTGTGTTAGGGTACAGATGTGATTTTACATCTAATTATTTGTTTGTTTTTGATGAAATTGGTTTGTGCTGTTCCTTTGCGTATCTGGTTTTAATTTTGTTGATGAGAATTCAGATCCTTATTTGCTGTTATCCCAACCTATTGGCTTGTATGCCGGCTGAATGATGCTTAGTGTTCAGTCCTGGGGCCAAACTCAGGTTCCAGATTCAAATTCCTAGTGGTCCTAGATTGACATGGTGGGTGGAGTAACTGATTCTGGACAGGAGCAGGTGTGTGAGGGTCTTGATTCTGGAGGTCTCTAAGTAGGATTTGGAGTTCAGGTCCATACAGTCCTGGGACTCAGTGATAATTGGGTTGTCTGACAGTGGAAGAATGTAGGTGCACTGGTTCAGGGCTTTCTATTCGAAGCTGTTTTGAACTCCAAGTTCAGGCTTAAAACTGTTTTAGATCATCAGGGTGAGTGGGGTGGCTTACAGGGGAATAGGCAGGAAAGAGAGCAGAAGCTGACTCTGATGGCCTCTAACTAGGATCCTGGGTCAGGCTCCCTGCAGTCCCAGCACCCACTGGTGGGCAGTGTGGCAGATTGTGGTAGGTGAATTGGGTGGGAGTACAGAAAGCCACGTGTCAAAAATGTGATCCACAACTCAGCAGAGAGAATGATTTAGATGGCAGGTGGGGGAAGGGTCCACAAAATGGACATTCCCACAGAAAGGTAAATCAGACATAGAAACTCCTCTCAGCAGGGAGGGCATATGGATGGAACTTGTTTAGTGTTTAAGAACAGCTACCGTGTCTCTGCGGGACAGCCAGCTACAAAAGATAACCTGGGGGGCGAGAAAGCCACATTCATTCTAAGTAGAAAGAAACGTCAGTGCTACAGTATTTTATATTTCATTTTATTATTTTATTTTTATTTTTAATTTGTACTTGTACATTTTAATTTTTAAGCTATTTTGTTTTAGTTTTTATTTAGCCTGAATGGGCATTTAATGAACTGAAGAGAAATCATGGAATAAACTTGTTCATCAACCAGATACCTAATTGAGTGAAGAGAAATCACCAGAGACAATACCAGGGCTGGAGAGATGATTCCACGGTTATGAGTACTGATTACTCTTCCACAGAACCCAGGTTCAACTTCCAGCACCCACACGGCAGCTCACAACTTTCAGTAACTCCAGTTCCATGTCCTTTTCTGGCTTCTGTGGGTGCCAGGAATGCATATGGTGCACATATATGCATGTAAAACACCCATACATAAAAAATCAAATTAGATAAATGTCAATTATTTTCTTTAAAAAAAGACCAAGCTGAAGAGAGGAAATTAAGAATAAAATTAAATGTACATATTTAGAGTTAATTTTTGGATGAAGCAAAAATACACTGAGATTCCTAATCATGTTCAGAGATATGAAAATATCAATCAGTGGGGATGAATCTTAAAGCTCTCTCAAGCTGTTGCTACGTGAGCCCTGGTCTACAGGAGATGGTCAAAGGACTGGTGGCTATTGCAGTAGCCTTTAAAAGTCGAGCAATGATTGCTACACACAGCGCACTGATGGTCTAGTGATGGACTTGGAGAAGAAGAGCTCAGGTTGTAATTGCTTTGGAACTTAGGCCCTTATGTGAGTATGCATTCATTATTGGTTGCTCTGCCACTAAATACGCTAAAAGCTAATTTGAGAGATGTGTGGTGGACATTTCTGTATCTGGATATTAACTGAAGTACCAAAGTCTTAGGCTTTTTACACGAAAGTTAAGATACTCGTGAAGAAAGGGCCTTGGTAGAGAGTTGTAGTATGACGGCATTTAGTTTTGTGGGTTTACATTTCTCTCTCCCTGATACATGAGTATAGAATCCTGAATGTGAGCAAGATTCTATGTCACATTTTGTTTAGGGAGGGCGAATGGAATTAGTAAAATTATTTAATGATTATACGTATCTGGAAGATTGAGTTGGTTAAACCCACATAAAACACTTAGCACAGATCCTAATGCATGAATGGTACTAAGTAATGCTACTCACTAAGTAAAATCTTCCATAGTTTAAAAATACATAATAATATTATAATTAAGCATTATAGATTTTTGTGCTAGATTCTCTGAGTCTTAAGAAAACAATTTACATTATTACAATCAGAAAACTTCCACTTTTTTCTGGGAAGACATGAATGACTAGATAAATAGAAGAACAATACTTAAGATTCTTAAAATATAACATGTGAATACTGTTGGTGGAAAAAAATAGTTATTATTTCCTAAAATGTCCACTTTTGTCAATTGACGATATTCTTTACTACTTCATTCAAGAATTAACCTATTTATAACAGTCTTATTTTGTTTATGTTCTATTCTAGGGAATCACTAAAAGCTAAATATCTATTGCAGAAGTTCACATTTGGGTATTGACATTTATTTTCAATTTCCTAAGCCAACAACTAAATCTTTAAAATGTGAAAGACAATACAGTAACCCAAGTGGAAAATGCTTTGAAAGCTGTTCGTAGTTGGTACTAAAGCTTTGTTAATGATGGCCGTTTTCACATGATGGATGTACTTGCCTTAATACCTATGGGCATCTGTTGTTCCTATTAGTATTTCCTTGAACAGTTCCCTAAGTGATCATGTATAATTTAAGGCACCTAACTTCTCCAAACATGCTGTCTATGGCTCTGTCAGTAGCAACCACTTTTCTTTTCCTTTAAAAAGGTATTTATTAATTTTATACACAATATTTTTATCATATCATTTCCCTTCTCCCAACTCCTCCCAGATCTCCCTTCCCTACACATACAACTACATGTTCATTCTCTGTCTTAAAGAATAGTAATAAAACATTAATATAAACCCAAATAAGCAAATACTCACAAATAAATAAACAAAACAAAAATAAACAAACAAAAAACCATGAAGTCTGTTTTGTGTTGGCCAACCACTTCTGAGTATGGGGCTACCCTGGAGTGTAGGTAATATAGCCAGTGTCACTTGAAGAAAACTAATGTCTCTCCTGGCAGCTGTCAATTACAAATTACTTTTCAGTCAGGGGTGGAATTTTGTGCTTACTTTCTCTTCTCCATGCTGGGGTTTTTGATAGGCAGGAATTTGTGTGGTCTTGTGCATTCTGTCACAATATCCATGAGTTTATATGTGCATCAGCCCTGTTACATCTGGAAAATACTGCTTCCTTGGAGTCTTCTACTCCCTCTGATTCTCAGTATATTTCCACCCCTTCTTCTGTATAGTTAGCTGAAACTTTACAGGAGAGATGTGGTAAAGAAATCACATTAGGACTGAGTGATCCGAAGTCTCTTCAGAATATATTCTCATCTCCAAATCTAGTCCTTTTTCTGTTCTACCAATCTTCAAAATTATTGATGATTTATATTTCAAATATAGTCCTCATCACATTCGTCATTGTTTTGGAGTAAAACCCAAACTCCAAAGGCCACAAGAGAGAGTCTAATTTTCATCCCTACTGCAACTCTCTTGGACATGCCAATGAACTAGGAGGGAAAGCTTCTGCCTTCATGCTCCTTTTTGATAACTTGTGCCCATGTGTCAAGATTGTTTCTCTCAGCCATTTTTCTCTCCAATCATATAGAAGATCTTCTATTGGTATTCAGATATCAGAGTTTTTCATTTGTTCTTTTCCACCATCATTTTTGTCTTAAGTTACTTGAGGCTCAGAGTTTTCACTAGTTAGAGTTGAAGTGATTAGAATCAGAAATTTTTTAAGCTTCCTAAAGACCCAAACTCTTTCCCAAGCACTCAGAACATCATGCTAAAGCATGAATATTCATGGGATAAAATATTGTATTAAAGGTTATGTTTTGGCTGAGGCAGTAGCTCAGTTTTAATCTCCAACACCACATATACCAGTAATGCCATATGCCTGTAATTTCAGCGCTTAGGTGTTGAAGGCAGGTAAATGGGAGGTTTAAAGCCGTCTTGGACTACATAGCAATATCTATGTTCAAATTCAGCCTGAGATATAGAAGACCATATCTTCAAAAGTGAAAAAAAAAGATATAAAGATGATGTTTGCATATATACACTTAAAAAAGAATATTTTGTTTCTTGGAAAGGTCACTAGATGGATGCATGTACTTGAGCTTCTTGGGTACAATGATTTCTTATATTCATGCATAAGCACATTTCTTTACATTTGTTACACAAAATATGCAATCAATAAAAACTTAATGATGTTTATGGAATGAGCAGTTTTTATTTGAGCGACTGTTTTATACCTAAATCAGCATTCTGCTGAGGCACTCCACTACTCCTTTAAAAATACACAGTGGAAAATTCATACCAAAGGTGGTGAACACAAATTGAGAATCTGAGTTCTTTGGTTTTATAAATTGGCTTCACATGATCACAAAAGGGTAGTTCAAAATTTACAGATTGTTAAGCAAGTTGTTCTACTGGAGAAGTTTGGTCTGCATATAGCTTCTCTAGTCCAAAAACTGATAGAAAATGTCTGTAGTAAACTTTGCAGACAACTTACATTACATTAAAGAATGGTAGTTTGAATGTTTTTTAAAATCTTTTATAATGCTTTATAGATTTCAGAAGAGAGGAAATCTAAATTATTAGGACAGACTCCATGGGCATTTAAGATGAACTAAAAACAGAATAGAGTCTCCAAGTGAGTTCCAATCATTTTCACAGCTGCTCAGAAAGCAGAAGACAGATGTGAGCCCTCCATTCCTTTTCATTCAAATAACAAATATTTGAACACACTATATGCCTAGCATTGTTTGAAACAATGTGCTTCAGCAGTGATACATGGGGAGAAGTCTCTGCCTCATAGAGCTTACACTCTAGTTGTGAGAGACAGAATTAATAGATAATGAAGATGGACAGTTTGTATACTACTGTAGGGCAAAAAGGTCGAAAAGCCTTGTGCACACAGATAAGCACTGGAAAAGCCAGGAGAGTTAAACACGCAGCTTACCTCTTCAACGGATGTTATCTTAGGGCCAGGCCAGTCCTGACAACCGCAGGTGCTTTGTTTACCTCAGGCATTCTTCCCAGGCCTTTATCTTGAGTATTGTTTCTAAGTCAACAAGAAACCATTTTACAGGTGAAGCCATATGTGCTTAGCAAAGAGCTTCAATGTAAACATGTTTTAAGCTTTGTTGTACTCCTGGGCTGAGTTAATTGTTACCTGAATGCTTTTTCCCCAAAATTGTGCTGTAATTAAATATGGCTAAAGTAAAGTGATCTGGCCAGATTATAGAGGTCCCGGTCTAGCACCAATTACAATAAAATCATTCCCGCTGAGCTGAGTTTCATTCTTATCTCTTTGTGGATCATTTTTCCTTGACTGATGCAGAGCCTGCAGGGAATTACCACATTCTACCAGAGAGAAAGATGGATCTGGGTGTCAATGGTGCTATAATTTTAGATATGTGAACCAGTGAAGCCATTACTAGTGCTGAGATGCTTTAGCACAGCAGGCATAATCACCATGTGTCTCTGGAAATGGCTATGGAGTCAGATAAGTGCTGCCAGTTTTAGGCTAGTGTTTCACCTGGGCTTCAAGAACTTTTTTTCTTTATGGCAGATGGTACAGAGCAGGGCAACTAGATTTCTCCAAACACTCATGGTATAGAATGCCTATTTCCTGTGCATAGGAGAAATCCTGGTGCATAACCTTGAGGACGATGAGAGCATCCTCAAAGAATGTTTCAGACTGAGGGAAGTACAAATGTTCTGGGACCCTGCATGCTGGGCAAACTGGAAGAACCAAAGTCTGAGTTAGAATAAAATGGGACATGAGTGGTGTGAATGAAGCTCAAAGGAAACAGAAAACAGAAGTGAAGGAACATGCATTAGAAGGGCTGTCCCATATCTAATCTAAGTGAGCTGGAAAGGCCTGGTAACTGGGATGCTTAATGATTTTAAGAACCTTCAAAAAAATGGGCATGGTAACCCAAGCCAGGAGCCTCAGCACTTAGGAGGCAGAGGCAGGAATATCAGGGTTTAGAAGTCATTCGTGGTTACACAGGGATTTCAAGGCCATACTGCGATGCAGAAGACAATATCTCAAAAGAAAGAAAAGCAGAATCATAACAGATAACAGAGGATACAAAAGGTAAGCTAGTAGATTAGCTTAAGTGACACTTTGACTTCCTTCCTTGTCTGAGGTGTCACCTCTACTTATCAGGTGTGACCTCAGTAAACTGTTCTGTGAGCTTGAGGAGAAGCAGTGGTTCTCCTTCCAGTGCAAGACAGATATTTGATTTTGGAAAATACTTTGATCTCTCTACACATATGCACTCTAAATAGTTTTGCCCTTAAATTTCCCTATTCAATCAATCTGTTACAGAAAATTGCCAAATTATACATCCTACTTTGTGGAAATGTTGGAGGTGTGTTCTAAGAATTGATCTTACAGACTCAAAGCTGCAGGATGTCCGTGACACAGGGCAACAATAGGATATCCAAGAGGAGCTCTCATGAGGACCCAGCACCAATAGTGTAGCCGAAAACAGAGGCCTTGAACCGGATCAATGCCTCTTTGCAATTAACACTTGCATGTAAGAATATATGGATAAAAGGGTTTACTGCATGATTCACCATGCCACACTACAGCTTCCATGATGAGATTTTTCCTCTCTTTTTCTTTATTTCCCTTAAGTTTTATTTTATTTTATTTTTTGGAGGGGAAGTTGTAAGGGCAGAGGGCAGACGCAAAGGGGCGGAAAATGAATGGGATTGAAACACATGATGTGAAAGACACAAAGAATAAATAAAAAGAACGTTTAATAAAAAGGAAACAACTTCAATCATCCTGATTATGTTTTAAAAATCATTTGAAGCATTTTATATCTAATTTTAGGTGGTAGACACCTTTAACAGTTGGTAATTTTATTCTGGCAGAAGTTTGAACAATTCATCCTAGTATTACTGAGGTTAACACACTACTTAACAGGACACATTCTGCTTGTATGTTACAGTGAAGAAATTTATTTTTGTTTTCTCTGTACTATAAACTTTCATAATATACACTATAAGAAGTTGTTGGGAGATCATTATTCATAACTTACTTGAAATAAGAATATTATATATTACCTATCTTTTCTATGAAAATACACTAATGGGAGACAGCTGAATAGTTACAAATTCAATTAATCCTGAGATATCTTTTTCTAAGCATTTTATAGAAGAATATATGAATTTGTTGTCACAGGTCAACTCCAAAATATGAACCTGACTTCAGCATCTGATCAGCCTCACAAATTCATGTTGGAGATGTAAAAGTAGCTTTGTTGTTAAGGGGAGCAAACTGGAAAAACAGGCTAATGCAGTAGTTTATGTCTTGAGTAACATGAGTATCTCAGTAAAATCTTGATCTAGACACAAACTAGATGTTGCCAGCATCTCCTGCAATCCGGGATAGACTTTGGAATAATATATTGAATTTTCTCTCTTGAGTATTCTCCAAGACCTTTCAGTCAGCATGGTTTGGCCACCACTTTTAAGCATATAACTCGTCTATAGCTCATGCATGAATAGCAACTTCAGAAAAGAGGCCCATTCATTGAGCAAGTTGGTGAATAAAATTTGGGTAAAATTAAGGCTCTCAAGTACTGATCAACATTTCCCCTGGCATCCCATTAGTCTCATGCTGTAACTGCTTGACAAGAAGATGAGGCCATTATCTTACAATCACAGCTTCAAGATTTAACCAGAATGGGTTTGTTGGGGCCTACTTCTACTATATTTACCATATGCCACACTAATGAATGTTTTGTTGTAGTCTTTCATAGCTAAACCATTCCAAGGAGACAGAGAAGTCAAAGCATAAATATCTAATCTACTGTGTGATGAGAAGGACATGCTCCTTGAATGAGAATTTCTTTTTCTAATTTCTTTCTTTTCTCCATTTTCTTCTTTGTTTTCCTTTCCTATGGCTGAATGGCTATTCTCTCTCTTTGTTTACCCTCTCAGTTTAGATTAACAAATAGAAGGAAATGAGAAAGAGAAAAATTAAAGGTAGAAAAAGACAAGAAAAGAAGTTTGTAATAGAGGATACAAAAATGCTAAATCCAAAATGCAACCAGGGTTTAAAAACTTTCACATGTATTTCTTGTTTTATTTTCAAAACAATTAGTGTTAAAACCTTCATGTCCCCCCTAATTATTACCACTCAGTTTTAGAAAAAAATTCAATCAAAAGTAGACCATGTCAGTTACACTGAGTTGAATTTCTCTACTAGAAATTCAGAATTTTGAAGTAGATCCTCACTTTAAAGTTTCCTTATTTTACATCAGCTGCTTTATGTTCTCCATGAAAATCCTACTTCTGTTTCCCTTCCTTCCTCTCTTCATTAATTCCTTCATTTCCTACTACTCAGGAGTACAGCTGAAGTTTTCCTGGTTCTGCCTGGCTCCTGTGGCCCTGTGGCTGCTTGGACCCAAGTAAACACACAGAGGCTCATATTAATTAAAATTGCTCAGCCATTAGCTCAGGCTAACTATTGACTAGCTCTTACACTTAAATTAACCATAATTCTTATTTATGTTTAGCCACATGGCTTGGTACCTTTTCTCAGTTCTGCCTTCATATCTTGCTTCCTCTGTGTCTGGCTGGCGACTCCTGACTCAGCCTTCCTGTTCCTAGAATTCTCCTCTCTGCTTATCCCACCTATACTATACTTCCTGTCTGGCTACTGGCCAATCAGCATTTTATTTATCAACCAAATCAGAGCAACACACATTCACAGCATACAGAAAGACATCCCCAGCACAGGAACTCACTTTACTAAATATGTAGCTTCTTGCACAATGTATTTATGTGAAAAAAAATCTGAAAATTTTATTTAGAGAAAAATCTGAAAGTTTAGATTTTGCACAGAACTTTTTAGCATGAAGAGTTCCTTTGATAATTTATTCAGAATAGGAGATAGAATGCATGTTAAAGTCAGAGCTCATTTGCAAGTGCCATGGGTAGCAATATCCCACGTCCCAAGGCACAGGGATCATCATATTAGAGGGTGTGGAAAGATTATCAGAGTAAGACATACTAGAGCAATGTTGTAAAACAATGTTTTCCAAACACAATGGTGACATTGCACACATAAGCTCACAGCAGCTGCAACTGTAGGCACAAGACCTGTGCAAAATCAAACCAGTCCAAATTTCAATACAGATTGGGTTCATGAAGTCCTACTGCTAGCTGAAGAGCTATTGACAATTGATGAGTGTTAGAGGAAAGAAAGGAAGTCCTATTCAGGGATGTAGCCTCTGCTAGGCTATCCATGCTCCAGGGAATGGTCCTATCCCCACACATGTACTGACAGCATTGATTATACTATGTAGGCTTAAAAAAAGAATTTGATATTAATGCATGAATACAGGGAAGCTGAAATAAAGGTCAAGCTACTGACAAAGGTGGACAAAAATAAAAATAGATTAAATATAATATATTTAATTAATTATCAAATTAAAATAATTAAATTAACCTAGATTCTTCCACAGAAACAATTAAAGCCAGAATGTGCTGGAAAGAGGTACTCGTATCCTAAAATACTGCAACTGACAACCCAGATTATACTCAGCAAAATTATTAAAATTGAAGGGAAAACTTTCCATAATAAAAACAAATTTTAAAAAATTTATGACTACAAGCTGTCCTCCAGAAGCTATTAGAAGGATTGCTTCAATATGAAGTAAAAACTAAATATACCCAAGAGGTCCGAGAGAACAAATAAAAATTGCCAGGGCAGGAATCTAGATGGAAATGAGAAAACATCACTAGATAAACAAAATGACATGAAGCAGTGTTTACCTTTCAAGAGTAACTCTGAGTATTAATGGTCTTAATTTCACAATAAAAAGTCAGGCACAAACAGGTTGGGTTAGTAAATGAGATCCATCTTTTTGCTCCACCAAGAAACATACTAAATCAATAGTAGATCCCACCTTTAGATTAAAAAAAAGATAGAAAAAGGAATTCTAAGCAAGAGTAATGAAGAAATAAGCATTCATAGCTATACCAATATCTGACATAAAAAACTTCAAACCAAAGCAAGTCAAAAGTGTTAAGGAGGAACACTTCTTACCCATTAAAGGAAAATCCACCAACAGGATATTACAATCCTAAACATACATGCTTCAATGAAAGTGGCACACACACACATAAACACACTCTCAAAAAAATACACCACCACCAACAACAAACACTGTTACATCTAAAACCACAGTCTGATCTCAACACAGTGATTTGGGGGTGATTTAAATACCTCACTTTCACCAATAGACAAGTTACCTCAGGGGGAAAAAAACTAACTAACTAAAAATAAACTGAAAAATGGAAGTAAATTGTATCATAAATCAAATGAATCTAACAAATATCAACATAAGATTACACCCTAAATGTTACACATCCAACACTAAAGCATATCAATACTAAAGAGGACAGATTCTTCTCAGCAGCTCATGGAACTGTCTTCAAAATAAATCACATATGAGGAAAAATGCAAGTCTCAGTATGTATAGGAAAAGTGAAACAACATCCTGCATATTATCCGACCACAATGGAATAAAGCTATGTATCAACAACAACAGGAACTACAAGAATACAGGAAATTAAACAACACACTAATAAATGATAATTCTGCCCAAGGAAGGAATTTAAAAATTACTGGAAGTAAATGAAAAGAAAAATGCAGCATACCAAAATCTATGGGATACAATGAAGGTAGTTCTAGTGGGAATTTTTTTTTTTTTAATTTTTATTTTGCAATACAATTTAGTTCTACATATCAGCCACAGATTCCCTTGTTCTCCCCCCTCCCGCCCCCCTCACCTTCTCCCCAGCCCGCCCCCCATTCCAATCTCCTCCAGGGCAAAGCCTTCCCCACAGACTGAGATCAACCTGGTGGACTCAGTCCAGGTAGGTCCAGTCCCCTCCTCCCATGCCGAGCCAAGGGACCCTGCATAGGCCCCAGGTTTCAAACAGCCAACTCATGCAATGAGCACAGGACCCAGTCCCACTGCCTGGATGCCTCCCAAACAGATCAGGCCAATCAACTGTCTCACCCACTCAGAGGGCCTGATCCAGTTGGTGACCCCTCAGCCATTGGTTCATATTTCATGTGTTTCCGTTTGTTTGGCTATTTGTCTCTGTGCTTTATCCGACCTTGGTCTCAACAATTGTCGCTCATATAAACCCTCCTCATTCTCGCTAATTGGACTCCCAGAGATCCACCTGGGGCCTAGTCATGGATCTCTGCATCCAGATCCCTCAGTAGTTGGATGAGGTTTCTAGCAGGACAATTAGGGTGTTTGGCCATCCCATCACCAGAGTAGGTCAGTTCGGACTGTCTCTCGACCATTGCCAGCAGTCTGTTGTGGGGGTATCTTTGTGGATTTCTGTGGGCCTCTCTAGCACTTTGTTTCTTCCTATTCTCATGTGGTCTTCATTTACCATGGTCTCCTATTCCTTGTTCTCCCTCTCTGTTGTTGATCCAGCTGGGATCTCCCACTCACCCAAGCTCTCTTTCCCTCGACCCTCGCCCTTCACTACCCCCACTCCTGTCCAGGCTGTTCATGTAGATCCCATTCCATTTCTCTGTCGTTGGGCGATCCCTGTGTCTTTCTTGGGGTCCTGTTTTCCAGGTAGCCTGCCTGGTGATGTGAGTAGCAGTCCAGTCATCCTTGTTCCACATCTAGTATCCTGTTATGAGTGAGTACATACCATGTTTGTCTTTCTGAGTCTGGGATACCTCACTCAGGATGATTTTTTCTAGATCCATCCATTTGTCTGCAAACCTCATGATGTCATTGTTTTTCTCTGCTGAGTAGTATTCCATTGTGTATATGTACCACATTTTGTTTATCCATTCTTCAGTTGAAGGGCATCTAGGTTGTTTCCATGTTCTGGCTATTACAAACAACGCTGATATGAACATAGCTGAACAAGTGCTCTTGTGGTGTGGTTGAGCATTCCTTGGGTATATGCCCAAGAGTGGTATAGCTGGATCTTGGGGGAGATGGATTCCCAATTTTCTAAGAAATCGCCATATTGATTTCCAAAGTGGTTGTACAAGCTTGCATTCCCACCAGCAGTGGAGGAGAGTTCCCCTAGCTCCACATCCTCTCCAGCATAAGGTGTCTTCAGTGTTTTTGATCTTAGCCATTCTGACAGGCGTAAGGTGGTATCTCAGAGTTGTTTTGATTTGCATTTCCCTGATGATTAGGGATGTTGAGCAATTCCTTAAATGTCTTTCAGCCATTTGAGTTTCCTCTGTTGAGAATTCTCTGTTTAGTTCTATAGCCCATTTCTTAATTGGACTGTTGGGCATTTTGATGTCTAATTTCTTGAGTTCCTTATATATTCTGGATATCAGTCCTCTGTCAGATGTGGGATTGGTGAAGATCTTTTCCCATTCTGTAGGCTGTCGCTTTGCTTTGTTGACCGTATCCTTTGCCCTACAAAAGCTTCTCAGTTTCAAGAGGTCCCATTGATTGATTGTTTCTCTCAGTGTCTGTGCTACTGGTGTTCTATTTAGAAAGTGGTCTCCTATGCCAATGTGTTCAAGACTACTTCCTACTTTCTCTTCTAGCAGGTTCAGAGTAGCTGGATTTATGTTGAGGTCCTTGATCCACTTGGACTTAAGTTTTGTGCACGGTGATAGATATGGATCTATTTTCAGCCTTCTACATGTTGATATCCAGTTTTGCCAGCACCATTTGTTAAAGATGCTTTCTTTTTTCCATTGTGCACTTTTGGCTTCTTTGTCAAAAATTATTTGTTCATAGGTGTGCGGATTAATATCAGGGTCTTCAATTCGATTCCATTGGTCCACATGTCGGTTTTTATGCCAGTACCAAGCTGTTTTTATTACTGTAGCTCTATAGTACAGCTTGAAGTCAGGGATCGTGATGCCTCCAGAGGTTGTGTTATTGTACAGGATTCTTTTGGCTATCCTGGGTTTTTTGTTTTTCCATAT